>NC_053426.1:59865153-59953962 GCF_007990345.1 Gossypium hirsutum | reverse complement strand
GAAAGAGCCGAGTTCTGGTTAGAGAATACAATAAGAGTGTTCGATGAATTGTCATTGACTCCAGATGAATGCTTAAAATGTGTCGTTTCACTTTTGAGAGATACGGCGTATCATTGGTGGAAGACATTGATATTCGTAGTTCCGAGATAATGAGTCACCTAGGATTTCTTTCGAGCAGAATTCCAAAAGAAATACATCAATCAAGGATTCATCGATCAGAAATGCAAAGAGTTTCTTGAGTTGAAATAAGGTAGTATGTCTGTTACAGAATACAAGTGAGAATTTGTAAAACCGAGCCAGTATGCACGGGAATGTGTTTCGACTGAAGCAATTATGTGCAAGAGATTCAAGGATGGTTTGAATGAAGACATCAAATTGTTAGTCGGGATTCTAGAAATAAAAGAGTTTGTTGTGCTTGTTGAGCGAGCATGTAAAGCTGAAGAACTCAGGCAAGAGAAAAGAAAAGCTGACTTAGAAGCTAAAGACGTAAGAAAGAGATCCGCAAGTAAATCATTTCAGTCTGTGTAACGTCCGGTACCCGAGACCGTTGCCGGAGTCGAACACGAGGTGTTAACGGACTTAATTCATTTACTTACACAGTTCATTTATAAATTTCCAGACAAGCTGGCTAACTGCATCACAGTCACTTTAAAAATCATATCTCGAGTTCCAAAGCTCAAAAACTGATTCTGTAAATTTTCCCTAAAACTAGACTCATATATCCATCTACAAGTTGTTTTCAAGAATTTTTGGTCGAGCCAATTAGTACAGTTTATTAGTTAAAGTCTCCCCTATTTCAGGGTTTGACTACTCTGACCTTCATGCATTTCGAATTAGATATCTCCCTGTACAAGGCTTCAATACTTATGCCGTTTGTCTCTAAAGAAACTAGACTCAAAAATAAATCTTTACATATAGGGCATGACTTCTAATTATCTCTGGTTAATTTATAGTGAATTTCCAAAGTCGGAATAGGGGATCCAGAAATCGCTCTGGCCCTGTTTCACGAAAACTTAAACATCTCATAAAATACGACTCATATGATCGTTTCATTACTTTCATATGAAAATAGATTCATCAATTTTAGATTACATAATTTATTCACTATTTAATTCTATTCCTACTATTTTTAGTGATTTTTCAAATCCACATCACTGCTGCTGTCAGCATCTATTTTTAAGGTAAACTTTACCTATTTCATGGTTTTCCATGGATCAACTAAAATTTTGTCATACATAGCACCAAAATGATCGTGATTAACCATTCCAATGGCTAATCGTTACGAACATTTCCATAACACTCCATGAACAACATACAAAATGATTATACGCTATGCTCAAAATATATAAGCCATTTTCGCATGGCTATCCAAATATATACATTACCGAAAGGTACATGACCAACAACAAAAGGGTAGTCCTATACATGCCATTTTCAGAGTTCAACTAAAAGGGTACCAAAAGGGCTTTGATAGTGTGGATGACTTCGACTTTGACACTCCCGAATCCGATAGCTGACGAACCAAAATCTATAAAACAAAGAATCAAAGAAACGAATAAGCATTTAATGCTTAGTAAGTTTTGAGTAATGAAATCATGCACAACTGAAGTATAGCATTCATATGACTAAACGAATAATTTCATATACACATATTCTCACAATCATACCTACTTCACATTTCCAACCCTTATATTCATACATAAGGAATCAACTTGACTAAAGGCCGGAAGCTTGTTAATCGATTGAGCGAATACTATTTAAAAGGAATCAATTATTCCAATGCATATACAAAACATACCTCATCGTTGGGGTTTTACGAGCGTATTAATTGAAATTATTACAGCAAGATTGCTCATTCCCAAACCAAGTACCTTCGGGATTTAGCCGAATATAGCTACTCGCTCAAATGCCTTCGGGACTTAGCCCGGTTATAGTAACTCGCACAAATGCCTTCGGGACTTAGCCCGAATATAGTAACTCGCACAAATGCCTTCGGGACTTAGCCCGGATATAGTAACTCGCACAAATGCCTTCAGGGCTTAGCCTAGAATTAGTCACTAGCACAAATGCCTTTGGGACTTAGCCCGGTTATCATCCGAATATTCATGCACATATCAATAAATCATTACACATCTATATTTCATTTTCATAACTAGAATTCAAACACAAGTCACTTATCAAGCATTATCATTTTCGGCTCAATAGATACATACAAAGAGCATGATTTTGATTTGCTTATAACATGATCTAATCGAATCATAATCTAAGTTCCATTACTCGAAAACTTACCTCGGATGTTGTTGAACGATTTCAACGGCTATTCGATCACCTTTTCCTTTCCTTTATCGAATTTAGTTCCCCTTTGCTCTTGAGCTTAATATTAACAAATAAATTGATTTAATCATTTTGAACATCAAAGAGGAATTCAAGGTACTTAGTCCATTTATATATATTAGACATTAGAGTCATATATATGAAGTCATGAACCAAATTCAACATATTGGCTAATATTCTCCTTTAGCCGATTATCTAAGTCAAGATAGAATCATCATTATGCTTGCCTATAACCGAATACATGCAACACCAATCTATCTATTCATTCATGTGTGCATCTTATTTAAGCATGTATATCTACAATCGAATTCATCATATAAATATCTATGATTTCACTCAAACAATCTCAATACAACACATGGTGCTCAAACCATTATTCAAATTCAAAGCTCAGCTAGTACACATATATACACTAGCAATCAAATACTAACATTTGCACTTCACTCAATTCTATCACTTAAAATACACACATTACTCAATAACTTCCTAGTTCAAATTCGGCAACTACACCAATTCACTAGATGATTTATTATTATTATTGTTCATTTATTCAAACTACTTACAATTTCCTTAAACTATCACAATTAACAACCATTTATCTCTTCCATTTTCTACCATGGCCAAATGTTATAACCCAAGCCACACATATTGTTCCTCAAGGCCCTTCAATGACCACATTCGGCACCTCCTTAAGAACAACCCAATTTCAACCTTCAAGAAAGAAGAAAAAATATATGTACTAAGAGCTTCAAACTACTTGGCCGAATATCAAACCTCCTAACAATCAAAACTTAAGCCATGGAATGATTAGAACTTGAACTAACCACCTTCTTTATACATAATTTTCCAAGAATTTCAAGGTACTTACCTCTTCCAAATCCTCATCCAAGCCGAACATGAAGCAAGAGAACTCCTTTCTTCTTCCTTCCTCAAGTCACGGCAAAATGGGGAGCAAGGATGAAACAACTTTGGTTTCTCCTCCCACTCCCCTCATATTTTATTATTCTTCCCACAACATATTAACACAAAAATATTTATAATATGTTTTACCCATCACATTTTGTCTATCCTCATTATCATGGCCGGCCACTACTATCAAAGTGGGGAAATTGACATGCAAGTCCGCCCTTTTGATTACATGCACTAATAGATCCTTATAGATTAACCTATCACATTTCAAAAGTGTCACACATAAGTCCTATTAACTAAATTCACATGCAATTAACTAAATCGAAGCTTAAAACTTTCACACACTCATATTCACATATTTTAGACAATAAATATTATACTCAAATACTTCGGTGACTCGGTTTAGCGGTCCCGAAACCACTTTCCGACTAGGGTCAATTTAGGGCTGTCACAGTCTGTGTCAAAGAAATTCAACTGTTCAAAGGCTAATGTGGGGCATTCGAGTAATAATCGTGCTAGATCACATTCGAGCTTTAGAGCTCCAGCTACTTCTGTTGCTAGTGTTGGAAATGTCTGATCCGATTGACCTAAGTGTAAACACTATGGCAAAAGACATCCCGACAATTGTATACTGTACGATCGAGCTTTTGAAAATGTACATATTGAAGTATGGCATGTAACACCCCTATCCCGTAACCGTCGCCGGAATAGGTAAGGGGCATTACCGGACTTGTAACTCATGTCAGAACAGTAAAATTTTGAATTTTTTTTCTTGAAATAAAGATCATTCATTTAAATAAGTACTAAGCACAGCCAGGGATAAAATTTAAACTTCTCTAAGTAAACATTCAAAAGATGCCATTTTCGCATGGCTTATATACATTAACCAAAAATATTCTTCCGCCACTAGTCTATTCTATACATGCCATAAGATAATCCAAAACGTAGCAGTACCAAATAGTGGATAGTGATAGTGTGGCTAGTTGCTGATGATCCCCGAGCCTGTAGCTTCCAAATGAGATCTATAAAACAGAGGAAACAGAGTAAACGGAGTAAGCATTACAATGCTTAGTAAGTTTTAAGCAGTGTCAACAGATAACAATCAAATTATAACATAGTTGTTCGTATTTTTATTTCACTCTTCCTTCGGGCATACCATCCCTTTACCGAATATGCACATCTCATCATATACAATAGGCATATAAACTTTCACATAAAAGTGAGCTCATGTGACATAGATATATCGTATGATTTCACATAACCTCTCACACTAATCCGATGTCACATAATCATAGGAATAGTCTCATAGATTGCTCTCGTATGCATCACATAACTACCTTATGATTTAGTGCAAATCAAGCTCACATATAAACTTGGAGTACATACCTGTTTAACCTTTCGCATTGAATATATTTATAAGCAATTCTTATTACGAAGTCTTACCCAGACATAATCTCCACACGAAGTTATCGGATCTTACCCGGACAAAATCCCCACACGTAGTCATCGGGTCTTTAGAGCTCGGATATAGTACGAGCACGAAGCTTACGGACATTAATCAATGATAATATTCTCACATAAAGCCTGCGGGGTTTTAACCCGGATATAGTACTGACACAAATGCCCTTCGGGACTTATCACATTTATACACTTTCACATCCATCACGTTGGCCACTCGGCCCTGTCACATATATACACTTTCACATTCATCACATCGGCCATTAGGCCTTATCACATATATACACTTTCACATTCATCACATCGGCCATTAGGCCTTATCACATATATATACACTTTCACATTCATCACATCGGCCATTAGGCCTTATCACATATATATACACTTTCACATTCATCACATCGGCTATTAGGCCTTATCACATATATACACTTTCACATTCATCACATCGAATCCTAAATCAAAATATAGATTTTCATGTATTCACATCACAATTATCCAAATATACTTCACATACCACATATACTTTCACGTATACACACTGTCTTGACTGAATCTACATCTATCATTTTCCAATATCACAATTTAGAATTCACGTATGGGTTTAATCAATAGCTTATGAGCAACTAAAACAAGTTTATCAAGGTTTACAACACAATCTCACATTCAGCACAAGCTGTTTTTCCTGAGCAATAGTCACTAAATTATTTATAACTGGAGCTACAAAACTCCAAATCACTTTCTGTTAATTTTTTCTGAATATAGACTCGTATATCTTCCATCCATAGAATTTCCAGAATTTTAGGTTTGGCCAATCAATACCAGATTTTTCTTAAAGTTTCCCCTGTTTCACTGTTTGACTAATCTGACCACTCTTCACTACGAATCAAATTTCTCATTTTACAGAATTCAAAATGTGTTGTATTTGATTTCATTTGAAACTAGACTCATTAAGGAGTCTAAGCATATAAATTTTATCTTATAACCATTTTTTTACAATTTATAATGATTTTCTAAAAACAGAACAGAGGATTACAGTGCAATTCTGCGCTGTCTCAGACAACTTTAAGTATCTCATTATCGGAAATTCCTTTGCTTACACAGTTTCTTTTATAAGAAACTAGACTCATTAAGCTTTAATTTCATGTCTCATTCAGCCTCTAATTCAAATCCATAAATTTATGGTGATTTTCTAAAGTCACGTTACTGCTGCTGTCCTAAGCAGACTATTTCAAATTACCCTTAAATTCCCAAGCTCAAACACTTAAGAACTTACCATTTGAGCTTAGAACATATCATGGCCACATCATATCTTATTAAATCAACTCATCATGTCCTATTATAATTGAATTTACTCAACATTTAATCACTTAAAACTTACCTCGGATGTTGTTGAACGATTTCGGCGGCTATTCGATCACTTTTTCCTTTCCTTTATCCAACTTTGGTCCTCTTTGCTCTTGAGCTTAATTAAACAAATAAATTGATTTAATCATTTGAGCATCGAAAAGAGGAACACAAGGCACTTAGCCCATATTTATACATTAGACATTAAAGTCACATACATGTGAAATCATGCATCAACTCAACATATTAACCCACACTCCCTTTTAGCCGATTGTCCTAACCAAGATAAAGGCATCAAAATGCTTGCCTCTAACCGAATGCATGCAACACTAATCTTCTCATGTGGCCGAGTATGCATGTATATGTTGAGGCCAATTATATGCTTAATACTTCCCACAAGTATGGTTACTTGTATTGGTTATATACCGTTTCGTTTCAAATTCAAAACTCGGCTAATACGCATTTATACACTAGTAATCAAATACTAACATTTTGCATTTTATCTTACTACCATTTCACATCTACTTTCTACCATGGCCGAATGCATCAAGACACCATTTACCCTTGCAAGGCATAAATTTCATCATCAAAACTAACAAGCTTATAATCCCATGACCGAAACCTCTAACAACACCAATTAAAATACTTCATGGGTTTGAGGTAAAACCAAGAAAGAAACTCATGAATATCGAGATATAAGCACTAACATTGTTCATCTAGATTTAGCATGACACAACATCCATCACCCTTATATTTACCATAGCCGAAAACCTTACTCATTCCAAAAATTCAAATCTCAACTTGGTCACAAAAATAACTTGATATCTCACCAACACAACATCAACACCAAGCAAGAATGATGCATCCATGGCCGAGTGTCATTTCCATCACATAGCAAGATTTAGACCATGGGCTAGGTAGAACTCAAGCTAACAACTAAAACATGCATGCATCTCATGGAACATCATCAAACATACCTTAGCCTAGTTACATGCATGGTCGAACCTCTTCAACCTTTCTTCTTCCTTCCTCCCTAAAATTTTCGGCCAAGGATGAACCAAAGGATGAACACTTTTTTTTGTTTTTCTTTCCTTCAACTCACGGCAATGGGGGGACAATCACACATATCCTTTCTTTTTTTTTTTGTTTCTCATCCTACTAACACTAATATTTTATTGCCCATGCTCTTTATTTTATTGTTTCCTCCCATGATGCACCAACACAACATGTCTATGACATGTTTTGCCTATCACCCTTTGTCCATCCTAATGTCATGGCCGGCCACTACTAGATGGGGGGAATTGACATGCAAGTCCCCCCTTTTTCAACATGCACTAATAGGTCCTTATGTTTTGATCTATCACATTTCAAAAATGTCACACATAAGTCCTATTGACTAAATTCACATGCAATTTACTAAATCGAAGCTTAAAATTTTCATACATTTATTTTAGACAATAAATATCATATTCAAATAATTTGGTGACTCGGTTTAGCGGTCCCGAAACCGCTTTCCGACTAGGGTCACGTTAGGGCTGTCACATGGCATGTATAAGCTAGAAGTATTTGAATATGTTTAGTGAAATGTATATCTAGCCATATGATATGGCTTGGTTTTGGTTGTGTTTATGTATGACTTTTAAGTAATAACTATGTGATGCAAAATTGCCAATGTGATGTGTTTTTGGATGGCCAATAGTATTGGTCAATTCGGTAAGTTTATGATATGTGCTTATTTGAAGAATTTGTAAGTTCATGGTTGAGATTGAATGAAGTGTTTAAGGTTATGAAACATATGTTTTGATATAATTGTAGCTTATGAAATGGTATGATTTAGAATGAATGTGAAGCATGAAATTTGTTGATAATGATATGGTTTGAATTGTGTATGTTTTGGTTAAGAATTAGATGAAAATTTGGTATGTAATGAATTGGTTTTGTAACTTGTAGGGAGGACCCTTAAAGGGTGGCATATTGGCCTTGTAAATGGCCTATTTTTTCCCACACGAGCAAGGACACGGGCATGTGTCTCATCCGTGTTGCTTGATGGCCATTTCAAAATGAGCCTGAACAGACCACACAGTCGCACACACGGCGTGTAACCGGCCACGTGACCCAAGTCCGCAGCCTCCATAATTTTCACACGGCCTGGCACACGGGTGTGTCTTGTGGCCGTGTGGACAAGCCAGTATGTGTGCCCTGTTTTGCCACAGCCTAGACACACGGGCGTGTCTAATGCTGTGTGAGGCACACGGCCTGCTCACAAGGGCGTGTACCTTTATAACATTGAAATATGTTTAAGTTTTAAAAAATTTTGTATGATCTCGGTTTAGTCTTGACCCCTTTCTAAAGAATGTTTAAGATCTCGTTGACCTACATAAGGGACTCTATAATGATGTGTGATTTTGGTGCTATGTTGATTATGAAATGAATGCAAATTATCCTGATATGTTCGGTAATTCCTCTTAACCCTAGTTCAGCAATGCATACGGGTTAGGGGTGTTACACTTTTACCATTAATGGACAGTTCTTACAGACTTTATCCACCATAACACACTTGCCCAATGGGTTTGAAACTTTAACCACAAATTTAGTGAATTCAACAGGTAAATTTTTAACAAACACTAAGTTCGTGCATATATATATATGAATGTATGGAACCAAGATCAATCAATGCAGTAATATCAGTATCAAGTAGAGAAAATGTACCAGTAATGACGTCTGGTGCAGAGTCATCTTTTCTAGGATGAATAGCATATGTCCTTGCAAATACTCGTGCCTCAGATCTAATTGTTGTATCATTGGTAGTACCTCAACTACCACCAGCATTGCCAGGATGGCGGGGTTGTCTGCCCTTCGAGACAGGATTACTCGGCTTTAGAGCTAGTTCTACCTTATTTTTAACTCTTTCTGAACAATCTTTGAGAAAATGCTCAAATGAACCACATCCAAAACAAGCTTCACTTCTAGACCGACATTCTCCATGATGAAATTTGTTACAATGTTTACATTTTGGTTTGGGATTACCAACACTACCCGCACTGTCACAGATGGAGATGAAGACCTCAGGTTAGAACGTTAAGAGCCCCGCTCTCTTTCAAAATATCCTATAGAGGTGGTAACACGATCATAATACTTCTTTAATTTCTTAGAAGAAAATGATTGTGACTTACTCATGGTTCTTTTTCCAGAAACCCGAGCCTTTAGTTTAGCCTGTTTCTTTTCCTTACTCAATACCTCAGCTTTGTAGGCCCAACCGGCTAACACCGCGAATTCCCTTATTTTGAGAATTCCAATCAACAATTTGATGTCTTCATTTGAACCTTCTTCAAAGTGTTTACACATTTCAGCCTCGGTAAAAACCCATTCCCTAGCATACTTGCTCAACTGAACAAATTCCTGTTCATATTCGGATACAGTCATGTTTCCTTGTTTGAGCTCCAGAAATTCTTTCTTTTTCTGATCGATAAACCTATGACTCACATACCTCTTTTTGAATTCAGCTTGGAAGAATTCCCATGTAACGTTCTCTCTCGGTACCACTAAAGTATGGTATTCCACCAATGATAAGTTGTATCTTTCGTAGGGATACTGCACATTTCAGACATTCGGTAGGTGTGCAAAATAGTTCATCAAAAACCCAGATAGTGTTTTCTAACCAAAACTCAGCCCTTTTCAGATCATCATTTACGGTAGCTCTAAATTATTCTTCCCCATGTTTGCTAATTTTATCTATCGAAGGCTTACTAATTCTAATAGGTTCGGCACCTTGTGGTACCTCAGGAATCAGTTGGGGAGTAGGTGGGGGAGGTCGTTGTATAGCAGGGTTTGTTCTCAAGTATTGGGTGAACCATTCTTTCATCATTTGAAAGAAGGTATGTTTTGCCTCCTCACTTCGGCCCTCAGACATAGGCCTTTCACTACCAGACGCAGACAGGACTCTTTGAATTAAAGCTGAAGCATTGCTTTCAGCTTCCCCGGATCCAGCTCTAGCTCGGTTGGATGACATTACTATATGAAAAACACATTTAAAATGATCAGGAGTCATCACACTATCACAATTTATATAATGGCATGTATAGCTAAACTCGTGTTTGCTACGTCAAATCCAAGAATCAGTTAAACCGTAGCTCTGACACCACTAAATGTAACACCCCTAACTTGTACCCGTCGCTAAAATAGGGTTTGGAGTATTACCAGAATATTCAAAATATTTTTCCATTAATCTACATAAATTACTATTTATCTACCGAGATCATCCATAAAGTCCCTTGATCGGGCCCTGGAGGCCCAATACGAGCATTAGAATCGAATAGGGACTTAATCGAGACCTCTAAGAATTTTTCACGAAATTACAAAATTTTTCCAAGGTGCAAGGCGTACACGCTCGTGTGGTCCAAGGGACACGCCCATGTGACCCTGAGACATGCCCATATTGGAGGTCGTGTTCGACCCGTGTAACTCTCTGACTTGCACACACAGCCATGCCACACGCTGATGTGCTAGGCTGTGTGGTTAATTAATTCAATTCGAAATTAGGTGCAGGTTTCACACAGCCAAGACACACGTCCGTGTACTAGGCGTGCCCAATTCTGAGCATTCTGTTTCTCAAAATTAAGGTGCAGGGACACACGACCTAACCACATGTCCATGTTACCAGGCCATGTGTCACACACGGTCTAGACGCATGCCCGTTTGTCTGCCCGTGTGGACAAAATGAAGCCATTTCTAGCTGCATTTCTCACCCAAAATTTCACCCAAGACCTACAATTGAAACACACAACCATACCAACCATTTCAAGCATTCAAATTGGGAAATTTCTAACATTTACAAGGCATATCACTACAAGCATACATGATCACAACCTTACCTTAGTTGAACTTAAGCATTTATAACATTGATCACATATTCTTAACATAACACATGTGAATATATATTCATATTATAATAATCTACTTAGTTATTCCAAAATGAACCATTACTATCTATTCCAATGACTAGGTTACAAAATAACATTTTCAAGCCACTATTGGCCAAGTTGTCCTATACATGCCATTATACCAAAATGATTTTACTAAACATACCCAAAATGACTAGTTGATAGTGTGACGATGCTCTAGTGATCTCCAACCCTCGCGAGCTTCCGAGCATTATAAAACAAGGGAAAATAAAACAGAGTAAGCATTACATGCTTAGTAAGTTCGTATAACGGAAACTAAACTTACCAATCCTGTTTATTAAATTTAAGTACACAATATCATGTTTTCTATCCATTTGGCTAAATTGCATAAACACATACATTCAATCAAACATGTTAGTCACCAAAATCTTCATATCAATCAAGTAACATAGTTGAGCTCATCAAGAAATATTCTTTCAAGTCATTATCATATCATCTCAAGATTTTCATGCCATGTCAAGAGTTTTGTGTTCGTTGAATCATTGAATCCTGATGGATGCTTAAGTAGTACACTCGAAGTGCTCGATTCAATAATCTGTCAATTTCTTATTCAAGGATACCTATTAGGGCACTTAACCAAGAAACACTCTCTCAAGCCACATATCGTATAACAAGATTACCAGTCTAGGCTAAATCCTTTATATAACGTAAGCTCAGAGGAGCTCGATTAGGATTACCAGTCCATGCTACCCTAATCATAATGTATGCTTGAGAGGTATTATATTGGGATTACCCGTTCGGGCTAAATCCTATCTATAACATGGTCAATGGGATTGCTCGTCCGAGCTAAATCCCATCTGCAACAAATGCAGGACCTTATTAGTTTTAGGAAAGCGCATATAATCATCGGAATTCACATTCAATCGGGGCTTAACCTTTTTATCACCATTTCAAGCATGTATCAATTTTCCATCATAGCATACAATTAAGAACATCAACATAAATCACATTACATACAAACACAACATTCAATTAACATAATTACATGCCCGATTAAGTTACAAGAACTTACCTCGACACTTGTTCGCATAAAAAGTCTACTAATTTGAAACATTTTCTTTTCCTCGATCTAATCTCAAATTAGTGTTGTCTGGATCTATATAAATGAATTTAACTATCAATTTCACACATTTCATATTTAAATGGACTCAATTTACGTCCTAGGAAAAATTACCATTTTGCCCTAACATTTTCATAAATTTCGATTTTGTCCCTAGGCCCGAAAAATGAAACTTATGCAAATTACTTCCTATTCCAAGCCTAACCAAAGCCTCATTACAAATTTTTCAGCCCATGTATTCATTAAATTTCATAATTTTTCATCAGTTTTTACAATTTTTCATTTTAATCCCTAAATCATGTTTTCATCAAAATTTGCTTTGTAAAAGTTGTTTATCTATGAACAAACTTTCATTTTCTACTATAAATTTCTAATTTTCAGTATATTCAACCATGAACCAAATTTTCATACCTTGATAACTTTTTAAATTAATCCCCTAAATAAAGAGGTTAGACTATCTCAGTTTCAAAAATATAAAAATCATTAAAAGCGGGACTTGATTTCGTACCTTTTCAAGGTTGGTAAGTTGTCTCCCTTTCTCCTAGGGTTTCCATGGAAATTTTGGGGAAGATGATATGAAATTAGATGATTATTTCTTTTTATTTAATTACCATATTTTAATTTTAGTAATTTCCAATTTAGTCCCTTGCCGTTTCCAATTTTTCCATGGACGAGTCATCAAGAAAAATCTACATACTTTTCTTAATGGTCTAATTCCATATAAGGACCTCTAGATTTGAATTTCATAGCTATTTAATCCTTATAGCTACTAGAATTCAACTTTTTCATTTTATGTAATTTAGTTCTTCTCGTAATTAAACACTTAATCGATAAAAATTTCATATCAAAATCTTCACACGACATGCCTATTATAATACGGATCATATAATGAAATAAAAATAAACCTTATTTTCGGGTCAAATTTGTGGTCCTAAAACCACTGTTCCGATCTCACTGAAAAACAGGCTGTTATAGTGCTCCCTAGTTATATGCCCTAACGGGTACCCCTAAATATGAATTGACATATCCTGATTTGTACACCTCGAGTGTACTTCCTATGTATCCATCGATATTTTGAATAAATTCAATGAGTAAAAATCCTGACATGAGAAGATATGAATAAGAAATGAGTTATTACATGTATCTGCCTGAAATATATGAAAATGATGATACATGATAATTGATATATGGAAATATGAGATTATGATATTTGTACATGGATTTATTAGATGAATACGCATCGTTGATTATAATTTTGTATACCTTAAGTGTACTGTAACACCCCGTACCCGAGACCGTTGCCGGAGTCGGACACGAGGGGTTAACAGACTTAATTCCCTTATTTTTACAGTCCATTTTAAAAATTTCCAGACTAGCTAGCTAACTGCGTCACTGTCACCTTAAAAATCATATCTTGAGTTCCAAAACTCGAAAATCAGTTTCGTAAATTTTCCCTGAAACTAGACTCATATATCCATCTACAAATTTGTTTCTATAGTTTTTGGTCAGGCCAATTAGTACAGTTTATTAGTTAAAGTCTCCCCTGCTACAGGGTTCGACTATTCTGACCTTCATGCATTACGACTTGGATATCTCCCTGTACAGGGCTTCAATACTTATTCCGTTTGTTTCTAAAGAAACTAGACTCGAAAAGGAATCTATACATATATGGCATGACTTCTAACTATCTCTGGTTAATTTATAATGAATTTCCTAAGTCCGAAAAGGGAATCCAGAAACCGCTGTGGCCCTGTTTCACGAAAACTTTAAAATCTCAGAAAATACTGTTCATATGATCGTTTTATTACTTTCCTATGAAAATAGACTCATCAAGGTTCGATTACATAATTCATTCACTATTTAATTCCATTCCTACTATTTTTAGTGATTTTTCACATCCACATCACTGCTGCTGTCAGCATCTATTTTTAAGGTAAACTTTACCTATTTCATGATCCTCCATGGATCAACTAGAGTTTGTCATACATAGCACCAAAATGATCATGAATAACCATTCCAATGGCTAATCGTTACCAATATTTCCATACCTCTCAACGAACAACATACAAACGATTATAATGCTATGATCAAAGTATATTTAAGCCATTTTCACATGGCTATCCAAATTTACACAAAACCAAGGGTACATGACCAACAACAAAAAGGGTAGTCCTATACATGCCATTTTCAGAGTTCAACCAAAAGTGTACCAAAAGGGCTTTGATAGTGTGGACGACTTCGACTTCGAAAATCCCGAGCCCGATAGCAGACGAACCAAAATCTATAAAACAGAGAATCAAAGAAACAAAATAACCATTTAATGCTTAGTAAGTTTGAGCAATGAAATTAGGCACAACTGAAGTATAGCATTCATATAACTAAACGGATAATCTCATATACACATATTTTCAAAAATCAGTCCTACTTCACATTTCCAACCCTTATATTCATACATAAGGGATCAACTTAACCAAAGGCCGGAAGCTCATTAATCGACTGAGCGAATAATATTTAAACGGAATCACTACTCAAATGCATGTACGAAACGTACCTCATCGTTGGGATTTTACGAGCGTATTAATTGAAATTATTACAGCAAGATCGCTTATTCCCAACCAAGTACCTTCGGGGTTTAGCCGGATATAGCTACTCGGTCAAATGCCTTCGGGACTTAGCCCGGTTATAGTAACTCGCACAATTGCCTTCGGGACTTAGCCCGGTTATAGTAACTCGCACAAATGCCTTCGGGACTTAGCCCGGTTATCATCCGAATACACATATCAATAAAGCATGACACATCTCTATTTCAATTTCATAACTAGAATTCAAACACAAGTCACTTATCAAGCCTTATCATTTTCGGCTCAATAGCTACATACAAGAGCATGATTTTGATTTACTTAAAACATGATCTAATCGAATCGTAATCTAAGCTCCATTACTCAAAGACTTACCTCGGATGTGGTCGAACGATTTCGACAGCTATTCGATCACTTTTTCCTTTCCCTTATCCAACTGTGGTCCTCTAAGCTCTTGAGCTAATTCAAACAAATTTAACTTATTAAAGTCTCATTATGCTAGCTTATGGCCGAATATGAAAATGAATTTGATAGGTCATATGGCCACCTTTAGCTCAAATACAACATGGTCATACGCATTTTTAATCACATTAAGCAATTTAATACCATTAATCTAACATTTCCTCATGTGCAACTTTATGACCGAATACACATATCATTAACTCAATATCAATTAACTAAGCACTTAAACAAATTCTCTTTAACTATACACACATTCGGCAATGACAAAGACAATTTAACAAACCTTAAATTCAACTTATAACAATATATATATACTCAATATTCAAAGCATTTAACATCACTTCACCATAATTTTTACATCATGGCCGAATGTTCCTTTGAACCATTTACCCTTACAAGGCATAAATTTCACCATCAAAACTAACAAGCTTATAATCCCATGACCGAAACCTCTAACAACACCAATTAAAAATACTTCATGGGTTTGAGGTAAAACCAAGAAAGAAACTCATAAATATCGAGATATAAGCACTAACATTGTTCATCTAGATTTAGCATGAAACAACATCCATCACCCTTATAATTACCATAGCCGAAAACCTTACTCATTCCAAAATCCAAATCTCAACTTGGGTCACAAAAATAACTTGATATCTCATCAACACAACATCAACACCAAGCAAGAATGATACATCCATGGCCGAGTGTCATCTCCATCACATAGCAAGATTTAGACCATGGGCTAGGTAGAACTCAAGCTAACCACTAAAAACATGCATGAATCTCATGGAACAACATCAAACATACCTCATCTTAAAACACCAACCAATCGAACTTGAAGCAAGAAGACTCCTTTCTTCTTCCTTTGATTTTTCGGTCAAAAAAGAACAAGGAGGATGAAGCCTTTTTCTTTTTTTTTTCTTTTAGGTACGGCACAATGGGGGAACAACCACACACATTTTTTTTTTGTTTCTCCTCCTACTAACACTAATATTTTATTGCCCATGTTCTTTATTTTATTATTCCTAACATAAAGCATTAACCCAACATGTTTATGACATGTTTTAGCCATAACATTTTGTCCACCCTCATGCTCATGGCCGGCCACTACTAATTAGGGGGGAATTGACATGCAAGCCCACCCTTTTAATTACATGCACTAATAGATCCTTATAGATTAACCTATCACATTTCAAAAGTATCACACATAAGTCCTATTAACTAAATTCACATGCAATTAACTAAATCGAAGCTTTAAACTTTCACACATTCATATTCACATATTTTAGACAATAAATATCATATTTAAATAATTTGGTGACTCAGTTTAGCGGTCCCGAAACCACTTTCTGACTAGGGTCAATTTAGGGTTGTCACATGTACTAGTGTGACATTGGTATTTCGAATGATATGAGTAAAGTTCTTATATGAAATAATCTGTAACACCCCTAACCCATATCCTTCGCCAGATTAGGGTTATGAGGCATTACTGAACAAAACACAGCTCAAACAGGCATTCATTACATTTCATGCTTCGTAAATTAACCACATCAATGCACATATCCAATTCAAATTTCTAATCATTATACTATAATATTCATATCAATCA
This sequence comes from Gossypium hirsutum, assembly GCF_007990345.1. Lineage (NCBI taxonomy): Eukaryota > Viridiplantae > Streptophyta > Magnoliopsida > Malvales > Malvaceae > Gossypium > Gossypium hirsutum. Next base: position 59,937,243 of record NC_053426.1, on the reverse strand, counting down.
CATATTAAAAATATTATTTAAGTCTATATTATTATATAACATATATCGTGCATATACCAAAACAAACATTTAAAAAAAAATTTTACTACCAAACATTTTATTCCAATACATGCGCATATTATACTTAATATGCGATATCACATGGCATATAAACCAAAACACATTTGGCATAAACAACATCACCAAATGATCAAGTATAAAATTTTTAAACATCAAAGTCATGTACTAATTTTAACTAATTAATATAAATCATTTTAAAACACATATTACAAATCAAAGTATACTCAATTTACAAATTCAATAATCAAGCCAAACCCGAGTACCTCTGGTGCTCATTATCAATTTGCGTATTATCTGTATTAACAATTTTACGCATCAGTTTTATAGTTCTAGTGTTTATTAACGGATATTTCATGAAAAATAGTATCATAAATTACTTAGTATGGTAGTTGAAAATCATTTACCAATTGAAAACCCGAGTCCTACTGCTAACAGCTTTAAGTCAATTTAAATAAATCCCCAAATAAAAATAAAAACTTAAAACTGCCTTATTACATAAAATTTACCCAAATAAAACTACATTTACTAGAAATCAAAAATGAAAAACATATACAGTGGTGTGGCCATCTCCGAGTCCCTCGCAACACCGACCCGCCTAAGGATTACCTGCCCAGGTAAGCAGAATAGTGAGTTTATGGAAACTCAGTGCGTAATCCTTATTTATCAAACAATAAATCATGCAGTGTAAACAGTCTGGGCCTAAGCCCTTACAAGTAGCAATATCAATGTGGGTTTTAGCCTATTACGGTAACAATATCAGTCTGGGTTCAGTACAATATTAGAGATGCAAACAGAGATCCTACCCATCCATCCTCTACACTCCACTCCGTCCAACCCTACACTCTATGTGGGGATAAAATCGGCCCACCCATCCCTACACTCTAGAATATAGCACCGGTTGCGACACTAAATAGTATATGCAGCAGAGCTGCCAGTACAGTACATTTCCTCCAAACATATCAAACCCACCCCCATGCAACATGTCATGTCATAATATATATGTGTATGCAAAATGTCATGCTCGAATACAGTCAAATATAGCATAAAGGTATATCAGTCATAGTACCTCTAGGGGTATAACAATCATTTTATCAGTATGGGTTCTAAATGTACTTGCTGACCCATCAGTGGGCCCACAGTCATCTTAGGCGACCCACGTGACCTTAACAGTTAAACAATGGAAATGGGCCCAAAGCCCATAATACGACCCAAGTGGGCCCACACGCTCGTATGGCCTAATAAGCCCAAATAATGGCCTTGGGTGTGTAAACGACACAGCCGGCCCAATTATCTCCACACAACAGTAGGGTTTACCCGTACGGGGCTTACAAGCCCGTGGGCCCACACGGCCCATTTCTGCCCAATGCGGCCCAAAACGGCCTAAGCCCATGAGATCGCTCATGGTGGCCTCTACTGTCAAATGCACGTGTTTATGCATTCGATTCACCATACGAGCGAGCGCACGCTTGTGTAGTGTGTATGAACATGTTTTCCGGCTTTTGCCGATTAACAACTTTGCAGTGTGATTACACACCTTATGCGATTGAAGTTAATCCATATTTCGAACACTTCATCTACCCCAAACAATAACAATCACACCTTTGGCTTCCAGGAAAGAATGTCAACCGACTTCAATTACTACCAATAATGAAAGAGAGGATTATAGGACTAAGACGTATCGAACAAGAACGTGAAAAAAGATTAATCAATATTCCGCCAAAGTAGACAATTGAGGAAGAGGAAGAAGGAGTCGTGTATCTAAACCCAACAAATCTGTGATCACTTGCCAAAACCAAAAGTGAAACAAAAAGATGGAGGTGTTCGGCCAAGGTAGCAGAGTGAGAAGGGAAAAAGGTTCTCGAGAAGGGAAGGAGGGAAGAGTAATCGGCAAGGATTAAGAGAAAGGAGAAGAAAAAGTTACCAATTGAGAAAAGCAAGAAAGGTATCAATTGACAATGGTAAAGAACAACCACATAAGAAAACCAAATGCAGAGCTTAGCCCCCAAAAAAAAGAGAAAAGTCATTCAAGATCAGGAGAATGTCCCAAAATATGATATTAGTCTCAGGAAAGAATAGAACTAAAAACCACCCTCAATCAATAACACAAAGCCGAAAATGCACAGAGGTAGAGTCCCCAAACAGCACACCCTCCTCACTCCCTTCAAACTCTCCTAATTTGTCACCCATATCACTCATAATATTTCTCAAACACATCCCACCTAACCATATCCCAACTAGCCGAAATTCTTTCCAACACACACCTAGAATTCGGCCACTACTTCCTCCACTACACAAGCATTCAATTTCAGTCAAACAACAACGCCCCCAGCGTTAACAGCAAAATAAAAAGCTCCTCTTGTGTTACCAAGCCTCGAACCCCAAACCCTTCTAAAACACTCCACACGCCTTTATCCCCCGGACCATCAGGCATTTCATGATACATCCTAACCACATTTATTTAAGAAACTCACTAACAAGTGACAGGGTTTATTCAAGCTAAAATCAAACTTTAGTTCAAGCCAAAGCTTGAACTCAAGACCTCTCCAACACTCCTCAGGACACTCAACCACTGAAGCAAGTGTACATTTATGCAACAAAAATACAAAAATAAATACCTAAGTTTTTGGGGCGTTACAACTCTACCCCCTAAAAGAAAATTTCGGCATCAAAATTTTGCTGATCAAAATAGATGGGGGTGTTATTGTCGTATCGCCTCCTCGGGTTCCCAAATGACTTCCTCAGAACTGCAATTATGCCATGGCACCTTAACCAGTGGAACAGACTTACTCCTCAGAACTTTCACATCATGCTCTAAAATCTGAACTGGCTCCTCCTCAAAAGTCAGATTAGGCCTAACCTCAATCTCCTCAGTGTAGACGATATGCGTAGGATTAGTGCTATATCGCCTTAACATAGAGATGTGGAACACATCATGAATCTGGTCTAACTTTGAAGGTAACTCAAGTTGATAGGTAACCGGTCCCACGTGCTTCAATATACGGTAAGGCCCAATGAACCTAGGGCTTAGCTTGCCCTTCTGACCAAACCTCAGTACCTTCTTCCATGGCGAGACCTTAAGAAACACCAAGTCCCCCACAGAATACTCAATCGCCTTACGCTTTAGATCCACGTATGATTTCTACCTGTCAAATGCTACCTCCAGTCGATCTCGAATTAATCTAACTTTATCTTCTGTATCAAAAATCAATTCAGGACCTAGAACACGCAGCTCGCTCAACCCAGTCCAACACATAGGTGTACGATACTTATGACCATATAATGCCTTGTAAGGTGCCATCTGTATGTTGGACTGGTAGCTATTATTGTACGCAAACTCTGCCAGAGGAAAATAATCTTCCCAACTACCCCAGAAGTCAATCACACAACTCCTTAACATATTCTCCAATATTTGAATCTCTCTCTCTGACTGACCGTCCGTCTGAGGATGGAACGCAGTATTGAAGTCCAACCTTGTACCCAATGCCTTGTGTAACTTCTTCCAAAATAGAGACATGAAGCGAGGATCTCTATCGGATATGATGGAAATCAGTACCCCATGCAGTCTCACAATTTCAGACACATACAGCTTAGCCAACTTATGCAACGAGTAATCAGTACGAACAAGTATAAAATGGGTAGACTTGGTCAATCGATCCACAATGACCCACACTGAATCCTTCTTAGAATGCGTTAGGGGTAGCCCACTAACAAAGTCCATAGTTACTCTCTCCCACTTCCAAATCGGAATCTTAACTGGCTGAAGCAACCCTGAAGGTAACTAATGCTCTGCCTTAACCTGCTGGCAAGTCAGGCATTTACTTACAAAGTCGGTAACCTCATGCTTAAGACCTGGCCACCAATGAAGATCTCGGTACATCTTATTCCCACCAAGATGCATAGCATAAGGACTACTATGTGCCTCTTGCAGTATAGACTGCCTCAGATCAGTATCCTTCGATACACAGACTCTCTCACAAAAACAAAGTACCCTTCACTGTTCAATCCAAAATTTTAAGTTTCCCCACTCTCTATCTGTCGAAAATGAGAACCCAGTGACTCATCCTCTAACTACTTACCCTTAATCTGCTCAATCCACCTCAGTTTAACTTGAAGTTCGGCCAACAGGCTACCATATCGAATAAGCTGAGACGAGCAAACATCGCCCTCAGATCAGTAATAGCCCTGCGGCTCAGTGGGTCAGCTACCACATTAGCCTTACCAGGATGGTATTTAATCAAATAATCAAAATCCTTAAGCAACTCAATCCACCTACGCTACCAAAGGTTTAGCTCCTTCTGAGTGAGGAGATACTTGAAGCTCTTGTGATATGTGTAAATGATACACTTCTCACCATACAAATAATGCCTTCAAATTTTTAGTTTGAAAACCACTGCAGCCAACTCCAAGTCATGAGTCGGGTAATTCGTTTCATGCGCCTTAAGCTGACGAGACGCATATGCCACTACCTTACCCTCTTGCATCAGCACATATCCCAAACCAACATGTGATGCATCACTGTAGACAGTGAATTCCTTCCCAGATTCCAGCTATATTAAGACAGGGGCCTCAGTTAGAACTTTCTTAAGTCTCCCAAAACTCTCCTGCTACTTATCAGTCTAGTCAAATGGTACCCCTTTACGCAGTAACTTAGTTAGAGATGCAGCAATCAACGAAAACCCCTTAACAAACCGTCTATAATACCCTACAAGACCCAAAAAACTTCGAATCTCAGATACTGACTTAGGTTGCTTCCAATCCAAAACCACTTCAATTTTCTGAGGATCAACCCTAATCCCTTCAGCAGGCACCACATGACCTAAAAAAGTTACCTCTCATAGCCAAAATTCACACTTACTGAATTTAGCGTATAACTGCTTCTCCCTCAAAATCTGCAGAACAACTCGAAGATGTGCATCATGATCCTCCTCAGTCCTCGAATACACCAGAATGTCATCTATAAACACCACTATGAAATGATCCAGATAGCGCTGGAACACTCGGTTCATCAGATCCATAAAAGCTGCTGGTGCATTTATCAGTCCAAACGGCATCACTAGAAACTCGTAATGACCATAACGAGTCCTAAAGGTTGTCTTGTAAACATTAGTCTCCTTGACCCTCAGTTGATGGTACCCCGACCGCAGATCAATCTTAGAAAAGACAAAAGCTCCTTGAAACTGGTCGAATAGATCGTCAATCCTCGGTAGGGGGTACTTCTTCTTGATAGTCAATTTCTTCTGTTGTTGATAGTCAATGCACATACGCATGGTTCCATCATTCTTTTTCAAAAACAAAATCAGTGCTCTCCACGGAGACAAACTAGGGCAGATGAACCATCGATCCAATAACTCTTGAATCTGAGCCTTAAGCTCTACAATCTCCTTTAGTGTCATTCTATAAGGGGCGATAAACACTAGGGCTGTACCAGGCAAGAGCTCTATCCCAAACTCAACTTCATGGTTAGGAGGTAACCCCAGTAGCTTATCGAGAAAGACATTCGAAAAATCCTTAACTGTTCTGATATCTCTAACTACCGAAACTTCAAAACCAGAAGCATCTGACGTAGGCTAGATACGCCTCGCAACCCTTACGAACCAACTTCTCAGCTCTAAGTGCATAAATCACATTTAAGAGATAGTCCTGATGCTCCTCAATCACAACTACCTCGTTTCCCTCTGTAGTTTTCAGTACCACCCGTTTAGCAGTACAATCCAAATTTTCCTGATGCTTAACCAGCCAATCCTTGTCCAGTATCAAGTCAAATTCTCCAAAAGAAAGCTCCATTAAATCTGCCAAAAAGATACTTCCTTGAACCTCCAAAGGTACCTCATTAAACAGTTTATTCACTCTTACTAACTGCCCTAATGGACTTAATACCGTAACTTCACTCGTAGTGTTTTCAGACATCACACCCAAAGTCTCAGATACAGTACATGCTACATACGAGTGCGTAGACCCAATATCAATCAATGCAGTATAAGGTACATTATGAATAAAGAACGTACCCGTAATAATATCTAGGGCGTCTCCCTCCTCTTGACAACATGCAGCATAAACCAGTGCTGCTGGCCTCGCCTCAGCATGACTAGTACCTTTGTCCGGTACTCCACGGCCATGGCCTATACCATTTCCACCTCTAGTTTGACCACGGCCTTTCAATGGCTGTTGAATCCCTCTCGATGGCTAAATAGTACCCATACCAGTAGCTTGCATCTGATCAGGCCTACGTGGACAATTCCTGATATGGTGTTTCATAGATCTGCACCTCAAACATGCCCCCATCTGTACCCAGCACTCGCCCTGATGGCGTTTCCCACAAACAGTACAAGGCTGCGACCCAAAAGTAGCAATAGGGAGCCCAACTTCGACTGGCCCAAAAATAACAAGTGAAGGCTAGGTGGATTTTTCCTTAGGTATTGTCTTAATCAATCAAATTTTCTAAAAAAGTATTTTCCCCCAATTTATTTTTTGTGATTTCTTAGTTTAATTAATTAGTTAGATAAACAAAACCCTTTTTATTTTTTTTAGGCTAGATAATAAAAAGAAAGTTGATACTAGTACTTTAGTTCCTTTGGGTTCTATAATTCAGTCTTGCTAAAGCTATACTACTATTCGATAGGTACACTTGCCTTCATTGTGATAATAGTTAGTTTCAAGAACGATTCATTATAAATATTTAAAACCTATCACGAATATCACATATCAAGTTTTTTACGCTGTTGCCGGGGAACTAAGATATTAGGAACACTCGATTTTTATTACTTTAGCCATTTACTTTTACTGCAATTTAAATTTTTATTTTATTTTCTAATTCTTCATTTATTTTCTTCTAACAGGTTTTTCTAGTTTATGACCAGGAGAAACCCGTCAAGACTATTACTTTTTGATAGTAAGATCGATCGCACAATTTGCAGAAACCAAAGAGAACTAAGGTGAAGCTTAAGATACACAGAGAACGAGCAAGAGGATGATATTCAAACCACAACCAATGAGATGGATAAAAATCAGGAAAACCTGATACCTCCTGCGATTGCTGTTAATCCAGTAAATCAGAATCCTGCTCCGCGTACTATGTATGATTATGTTAAACCTTCTTTAATAGGAACTAAATCGAGCATAGTTAGACCTACTGTAGTTGCAACTACTTTTGGACTGAAACCTAACACAATTCAAATGATGCAGTAATTTGTTCAGTTTGATGGTTTGCAGGACAAAGATCCCAATGCTCACTTGGCAAATTTTTTGGAACTATGCGATACATTTAAAATTAATGGTGTTTCTGATGACACCATTCGCCTTCGATTATTCCCTTTTTCTTTGAGAAACAAAGCTAAACAGTGGTTGAATTCATTACCACGGGGGCCAATCACTACTTGGGAATAAATGACCGAAAAGTTTTTACTAAAATATTTTTTACCGGCTAAAACGGCTAAATTACGTAACGATAGCTCTTCTTTTGTGCAGATGGATTTAGAGACACTTTACGATGTATAGGAGAGATACAAAGACCTTTTGCGAAGATACGCTCACCATGGGTTACCACTCTGGCTACAGGTTCAAACTTTTCATAATGGCCTGAATCCTTCGACCCAACAAATAGTTGACACAGCTGCTGGCGGAACCATCAATAATAAAACACCTGAAGATGCTTATGAATTTATAGAAGAAATGTCACTGAATAACTATCAGTGGCAAGTCATAAGGACAAAGCCAACGAAAACAGCCGGTGTTTATAGCGTCGATTCGGTCAACATGCTCTGTAATCAGGTAGAACTCTTGAATAAGAAAATTGATGGTTTTTTTAGTTCTTCACAGGTTCACCCAGTAATGCAGTGCGAAGCAAATAGAGGTGGATCGAGCAATTCAAAATACCCACCTTATGGCCACAACATGGAGAATGAGCAGTTAAATTACATGGGTAATAATCCTCGATCTTAAAACAATCCTTATAGCAATACTTACAATGCAGGTTGGAGGAATCACCCAAATTTTTCATGGGGAGGCCAAGGAAATCAGAAACCACCACACCCTCCAGGCCTTCAGCAACCACCATACCAGCAGGAGAAAAATCTGAACCTTGAGGAGATGCTAACCAAATTCATCTCGGTGTCAGAGACTCTTTTCAGAATACCGAGACGGCACTTAAAAATCAACAAGCATCAATCCAGGGGCTCGAAACTCAGATTGGACAGCTCACCAAGTTTATTTCCGAATGACCACAAGGTAGCCTGCCAAGCAACACTGAATCTAACCCAATGGAGCAACTCAACGCAATTGCCATTCAAGATGAGAATGGGTTAGTGGCAAAACCAAGGCCAGAACGGTGGTAAGCGAAGGTAAGAATGAGGTAGGCCAAAACGAACAAAAATCGATAAATACAGAATATAAACCTTGTGTGTGCTACAAGGAAAGACCGCTCAGACGAACAATTTGGTAAATTCCTTAAACTTTTAAAGAAACTACATATTAACCTACCGTTTATTGAAGCACTTTCACAGATGCTGAACGCAGTCAAATTTTTAAAGGAGCTTCTAGCAAATAAACGAAAGTTAGATGAAAGGTCGCATGTAGAGCTGAACGCGGTTTGCTCAACCATTCTTCAGAATAAGCTACCCAAAAAACTAAAAGATCTAGGGAGTTTTACGATTCCTTGTTTAATTGGTAGTTTAGATGTTAATAATGTGTTAGTTGATCTAGGGGCTAGTATCAATGTTATGCCTTACAAATTGTTTAAGCAACTAGGTCTAGGGAAACCCAAACAAACTAGGATGAGCATTCAATTAGCAGATAAAACTGTCAGATTTCCTAGGGGTATCATTGAAGACGTACTCATTAAAATTGACAATTTTATATTCCAAGTTGATTTTGTTGTTTTAGACATAGAAGAGGACAGTAATGTTCCTTTAATTTTGGGAAGTTCTTTTTTAGCAACTGCTAGAACAATTATTGACCTTGGCACAGGTGAACTCACACTTCGTAGGAGACGAAACAATCAACCTTTAAGCTTGCAGCCCGAACAACACATCGAAAATTGAAGGTGATTGTACAAATTGTTCTACTAAGACTGATCATACAGTGCAACCTATTTTGCTGGAAATAAGTTCGAAGGACACACATGAGCCATGTTCAATCCACAACAAAGAATTACCCATAGAGAACGAAGGTTACAAATCGAGGAGTTAGATGAATGGTTGACATTTAAACCGAGAAAACACGATAAACCAAAAATACGCTAGAACGAGCCCAATGCCTTACCAAATCAACTTAAGGTTGGAGATAAAGTTCCATTAGATGCCGCAGATCCTCACATTGACACTGCCAAACCAAATGAAGAAATTCCTCTTATGATACTTAGCATTTTCCCATTTGGTACAATCGAGGTAAGTAATCCCAAATTCGGCACCTTTAAGGTAAATAATACCCTCCTAAAACCTTATTTTGAGGGGATTCATAGTAAGAATGAGGAGTATAAACTCCTCGAACCACCATGACCATTCAATGGGGAGGTAAGTCAAGCTTAGACTATAAATAAGCGCTTCTCAGAAGGCAACCCGAGCACTAACAATATTACTTTCTTTAAATTTTAGTTTTAAAATCTAACATACTAACCAAATTATTGAACACAGGCTTTTCAAAACCACACGACCAAGCACACAGGTGTACCGTAAACCGTGCACATACCACGGGATGGAACACGACCGTGCGATATGGTCGTGTGAAAACAGGGCAAAATTTTTTTCACAAACACGGGATGCGATAAGTAGCCACTGTCGTGCAACATGGCCGTGGGCGAAACTGCCAAAATAACACGGGCGTGTAACATGCTCATTTTTAAAACTGTGGGTACACCTGTCAATTTAACATGGGTGTGCGCTTGCATACACGAGCATGGGAGAAGCGAACGGAGATCGACACGGCCGTGTAACATGGTCGTGTACACCAATGCGCCTAATTTCAAAAATTACGAAATTAGAGCACACGGGCGTGCCCCACGGCCGTGTGCCCCAATTTCTCTATAAACACCTATTATTTATTTTATTTTATTTTTATCTCTATATTTTGAAATTATTTTTTTATTTCCTTTTAATACTATTTTATCCTGAGTTTTTACAATTTTTATTCTTCGGCTATTTCATTACGAGTAATTATGCTTCAATATACCTCTTAAAGAGTTCCTGATTTTATCATAGTCAGAAAGAGCTCCAAAGCTCATCCTCGCATAGGAACTAAAAACTCCACCGAGAAAGGTTCTCCATGACTGCCATGTCCTGCTCGGCCACGACCATAGCTACCACCAGATATAATATTCTTTTGGCGCAGGACTTATGGACTAATGAACCTCTACCACCACCGAAGTATCCTCCTCCAGTCTCACGCCGATTATCCTCCAAAACTCCAGTTCAAGGAATTCATTCATCATTCAGGAAGTTTAACTTCTCTTCATATCTTATGATTATGAATCTATTTTTTTCATTATATATACCTTTGTACATTGAGGGCAATGTACATCTTAAGTGTGGGGGGTCTTTTATATTAGAAAAATCCCTGAATTTTATTTTATTCTCATGTGATCTTCTCATATCTTTATAAGAATGAATTCCAACTAGTCTATAATGTTTATTGGTATATCTTGAATTAAAACATAGGCATTTATGCGTTGATTGCTTAAACTTTAAGACATTAGGGAATCAAGCATGATAAGTTGATTTTTGAAGAATTAAAAACTTTTAGGTTGTTTCCCTAAGTTTAGGTATTATTTTGAGTTGGAAGTCACAAGTTTAAACATCAAGAAAGCCATAATTTTTGTGAGATATTGAGCCTTTAGAGCATCTATTATTTCTTTCATGCTCACTTTCATTATGAGTGCGTCAGTATTGAATTGTTATTCTAGAACTTGCTTGATTATGCATGTCAAGACCACACCATTTGATATGATATGTCAAAATGATAAAGGCACTTAGGTTTAACCTACTCACTCCATAAAAGCCTACCTTCACAATTAACCCTTAGTGAACCCCCTTGAGCCTAACAACTTATTCACTGATTTACCCTCAATATCAACCCATAACTCTTTATTGTTAAAATCCCTTAAATTAATTTGATCCCTATTTTTGTCGAGATTTGAGTTGGAATAGTTGCTTAGCTATGTTTTATTCTATTTTGTAATTTGACTTGTTCTTAATATATATATGTATACATGTATACATATTAGTAGTAGTGATCTTCTGAGCTAAAGAAGTTAAATTCCATATTTCTGAAAAAAAGCTCTATTGTATGCAATTGATGACTAGTCATTTTTCTAGTTAGGCAATTTTTCAATTCAATCTCGATTCTAACCCTTTCTTTCAGCTTGTGACCACACCCTCTAACCAAAGCCACGTTACAATCCTCTAAAGACCTTTTGATTGATTTATCATTTCAATTTATAGTGGTGGAGATTTGATTTTCACGCAAGCCTATGGTAATGACTTTTCATTATTGACTATTGAGTGCTTCATTTATTGTACATAAACACCTCGAGTGATTTGAGTGAATCTTTAGAGAGGATGTGAAACTATGTGATATTTTAAATCAAAGGTAATTACTTAGATAAGGGGAGACACCTATGTTTTCATAATAAAATGCTCAACTTGGAATGTTTGAAACTTTGAGGTTCTTTTAGTTGAATTTTCAATGTATGATTACCTATGGATTATTTTGAGATATTATCGATAGAAATTATAAGTTGAGAAGAATTTATTTTGATTATGAGTTGAGGATTTTGCTTGAGGACAAGCAAATGCTTAAGTATGGGGGTATTTGATAAACCGTAATTTATACATATTTCTATCCCATGCTTAGCACTTTTTATGGATGATTTTTCCTTAAAATTGGTGAATTTGATGCTCCTAATGCCTTAATTTCAGGTTTTATACTTAGGTGAGCATAGGAGAGTGAAAGAAATGAGAAACGAGCCAAAAATGGAGAAAATGGGCCAATGTATGAAATGAACATGGCTTGGACTTCCTCACACGGGCAGACCACACGACCGTGCCCCTTTGGCAAGGTCAAAGGACGATTGACACAGGTAGATAACAGCCAGTGCCCATTTAATAGCCTTGACCATGACCTTAAGCAATCGCCCACGGGCGTGTCACACGAGCGTGTCCCTGCCAAGCCCAAGTTCCGTCCAATTCGGAAAAGGCCAATTTTGAGGGCTCTTAGGCATTCCAAAGCCTATTTAAACACCTGAGAAGGCACTTAGATAGGGGGACGCAGAGGAGGAAGCAAAGAATTGCTCAAGGAAAGCCGATCGATCCATCTCAGAAGCCGGATTCACCATCAAGACTGAATATCTCCCTTCAAATTCCCTCAGGAGTTTTGGGTTTTCTTATGTTTTGTTATTTTTATTCTTTTGAGATGTTTTCTTTCATTAGTATGAACTAAAACCCCTAAATACCTAAGGGGAATGAAACCTAAGATGAATCTTGTTATTATTATCTGAATTGTATGATAAATATTTGACTTGTTCTTAATTATGTTTTCTTAATTCTTGTTTTGATATTCCAGGATATTGATTCAAGTTAAGTTCTTATTCAGAGGAGGAATAGACCCTGTCTAAGAGTAAATTTGTCATAATTAAGCGGAGTTGGTTGCACGCCTAGAGATAGGTGGAAATTGTTGGAAAAGAGAGAGAAATCCCGGTTGAACATTCGAAAAGATTGAATAATATAGATGGAACGTAGCTAGGTCACATGTATTGTGACAACCCTAAATTGACCCTAGTCGGAAAGTGGTTTCGGGACCACAAAACCGAGTCATAAAAATAATTTACCGTTATATTTGATGCTTATTATATGTATATAGGCATGTGTGAAAATTTCATGTTTGAATTTTGTTAATTGTAAGTGAATTTTGCTAAATAGGACTTGTGTGAGAAAATTTAGAAATGTGCTAGGCAAATGTTAAAGTGGCCTATTGATGCATGTTAGAAAATGTTGTCCTTGCATGTCAAATTACCCAAAACTTAGGATGGTGGCCGGCCATGCTATGGGTTAAAATGTATTATAAACATTTTATGTTAGTGTTTTATGTTAGGAATAATAAAATAAAGAACATGGGTAATAAAATAATAGTGGTTAGTAGGAGGAGGAACAAAAAAAAATTTGTGTGGTTGCTCCTCCATTGCCGTGAATTGAAAGAAGAAAACAAAGAAAAAAATGTGTTCATCTTTTAACATCCTTGGCCGAAAATGCTAAGAAGAAGGGGGAAGGGGAAGTAAAATATTCGGCCACTCCTTCTAGTCTTGAAGAAGGTATGTTTGATGTTATTCCATGAAATTCATGCATATTTTTAGATGTTAGTTTGAATTCTACCTAGCCCATGGTTTAAATTCTTTTTGCTACTTGATGGAGATGATACTCGGCCATGGATGTTGTCATTCTTGGTTGGTGTTGATGTTGTGTTGATGAGGTATCAAGTTATTTTAGTAACCCATGTCAAAATTATGAAAATCATGGTATGGTGTCTTGAGCATTCGGCCATGGTAGGAATTAGAAGAGAAATATGGTTGTTGTTCACGTTATTTGGATGAAAAAAAAAGGGGGTTAGTAGTTAGATGAAGTAGAGTCTAACAAATGAGCACATATGTGCATTAGTTGCTAGATGGAGAAAAATCGGCTAGCAAGTTGTGTACTAAGGCCGAATATGATTTTGAATATTATTGAGTAATGCATGTGTTGAATTGATGGAATGGAGAGGATGCTTTAATTATGTTATGAACAATTATATGTTAAATTAAGGTTTGCTAAGCTAGCTATTAAGGTGAAGTGCAAATGTTAGTATTTGATTACTAGTGTATATATGTGTATTAGCCGAGTTTTGAAGTTGAAACAAAATGGTGTTTAGTCAATACAAGTGACCATACTTGTAGAATGTATTAAGTATACAATCGGCCTCAACATAGACATGCATATTCGGCCACATGAATGAATACATAGATTGATGTTGTACGTTTGGCTATAGGTAAGCATATTGATGGCTTTATCTTGACTTAGAAAATCGGCTAAAGGAGAATATTGGCTAATATGTTGAATTTGATTCATGATTTCATACATATATGACTCTAATGCCTAATATACATGGGCTAAGTACCTTGAATTTCTCTTTGATGTTCAAAATGATTAAATCAATTTATTTGTTAAATTAAGCTCAAGAGCAAAGGGGAACTAAATCCGATAAAGGAAAGGAAAAGGTGATCGAATAGACGTTGAAATCGTTCGACAACATCCGAGGTAAGTTTTCGAGTAATGGAACTTAGATTATGATTCGATTAGGTCATGACATATAAATATGACAAATAAACGGTGATATAATGATTCTACTTGAATTATATATTGAGGTGATTAGTTTATACCTATGACAGGTAGCCGAATGTGTATAGAGATCATGTTATAAAGCCAATCAAAATCATGCTCTTTGTATGTGGCTATTGAGCCGAAATTAGTAAGTGTGATAAGTGTCTTGTGTTTGAGCTTTGGTAATGAAAATGAAATATGGATGTGTCATGATTTATTGATATATGTGCATGGTTATTCGAATGATATCCGGGCTAAGTCCCGAAGGCTTTTATGCTAGTGACTATATCCGGACTAAGATCCGAAGGCATTTGTGCGAGTTGCTATATCCGGGCTAAGACCCGAAGGCATTTGTGCTAGCGACTATATCCGGGCTAAGTCCCGAAGGCATTTATGCTAGTGACCATATCCGGGCTAAGACCCGAAGGCCTTGTGCGAGTGGTTATATCCGGCTAAATCCCGAAGATACTTGGGTTTGGGAATGAGCGATCTTGCTGTAATAATTTCAATTAATACGCTCGTAAAATCCCAACGATGAGGTATGTTTCGTATATGCATTGGAATAATTGATTCCTTTTAAATAGTATTTGCTCAACCGATTAACAAGCTTCCGGCCTTTAGTCAAGTTGATTCCTTATGTATGAATATAAGGGTTGGAAATGTGAAGTAGGTACGATTTTGAGAATATGTGTATATGAAATGATTCGTTTAGTCATATGAATGCTATACTTCAGTTGTGCATGATTTCATTACTCAAAACTTACTAAGCATTAAATGCTTATTCCGTTTCTTTGATTCTCTGTTTTATAGATTTTGGTTCGTTAGCTATCGGACTCGGGAGTGTCAAAGTCAAAGTCATCCACACTATCAAAGCCCTTTTGGTACTCTTTTAGATGAACTCTGAAAATGGCATGTATAGGACTGCCCTTTTGTTATTGGTCATGTACCTTTTGGTATTGTATAAATTTGGATAGCCATGCGAAAATGGCTTATATATCTTGAGCATAGCATTATAATCATTTTTTATATTGTTCATTGAGTGGTATTGAAATGCTTGGTAACGATTAGCCATTGGAATGGTTAATCACGATCATTTTAGTGCTATGTACGACAAATGGTTAGTTGATCCATGGAAAATCATGAAATAGGTATAGTCTACCTTAAAAACAGATGCTGACAGCAGCAGTGATGTGAATTTGAAAAATCACTAAAAATAGTACGAATGGAATTAAATAGCGAATAAATTATGAAATCGAACCTTGATGAGTCTGTTTTCATATGGAATAAACCAAATGATCATATGAGCTGTATTTTAAGGGATGTTTAAGTTTTCGTGAAACAGGGCCAGAGCGACTTCTGGATCCCCTATTCTGAATTTGAAAATTCACTATAAATTAACCAGAGATAATTAGAAGTCATGCTCTATATGTACAGATTCCTTTTTGAGTCTAGTTTCCTTAGAAACAAACGACATAAGTATTGAAGCCCTGTACAGGAAGATATCTAAGTCGTAATGCATGAATGTCAGAGTAGTCGAACCCTGTAACAGGGGAGACTTTAACTAATAAACTGTACTAATTGGCTAGACCAAAAATTCTAGAAAAAAACTTGTAGATGGATATATGAGTCTAGTTTCAGGGAAAATTTACGAAATCAGTTTTCGAGTTTTGGAACTCGAGATATGATTTTTAAGGTGACAGTGACGCAGTTACCCAGCTTGTCTGGAAATGGTAAAATGAACTGTATAAATAAGTGAATGAAGTCCGTTAACACCTCGTGTCCGACTCCGGCAATGGTCTCGAGTACAGGGTGTTACATGTATGGTGCTGAGGGCACATCATGTGTGTGACAGCCCTAAAGTGACCCTAGTCGGAAAGCGGTTTCGGGACCGCTAAACCGAGTCACCAAAGTATTTGAATATGATATTTATTGTTTAAAATATGTGAATATGAATGTGTGAAAGTTTTAAGTTTCGATTTAGTCGATTGCATGTGAATTTAGTAATAGGACTTATGTGTGACACTTTTGAAATGTGATAGGTTAATCTATAAGGACCTATTAATGCATGTTGTATAAATGATGGGTTTGCATGTCAAATTAGCCAAAAATCTAGATGGTGGCCGGCCATGCTATGGGGTAAAACATATTATAAACATTTTGTGTTAATATGTTGTGGGGCGAATAATAAAATATAAGGGGAGTGGGAGGAGAAACCAAAGTTGTTTCATCCTTGCTTCCCCATTTTGCCGTAACTTGAGGAAGGAAGAAGAAAGGAGTTCTCTTGCTTCATGTTCGGCTTGGATGAGGATTTGGAAGAGGTAAGTACCTTGAAATTCTTGGAAAATTATGTATAAAGAAGGTGGTTAGTTCAAGTTCTAATCATTCCATGGATTAAGTTTTGATTGTTTGGAGGTTTGATATTCGGCCAAGTAGTTTGAAGCTCTTAGTACATATATTTTTCTTCTTTCTTGAAGGTTGAAATTGGGTTGTTCTTAAGGAGGTGCCGAATGTGGTCATTGAAGGGCCTTGAGGAACAATATGTGTGGCTTGGGTTATAACATTCGGCCATGGTAGAAAATGGAAGAGATAAAGGGTTGTTAATTGTGATAGTTTAAGGAAATTGTAAGTAGTTTGAATAAATGAACAATAATAATAATAAATCATCTAGTGAATTGGTGTAGTTGCCGAATTTGAACTAGGAAGTTATTGAGTAATGTGTGTATTTTAAGTGATAGAATAGAGTGAATGCTTGGAATGTGATATGTATGAATTATAAGTTGGATTAAAAGCTGTTATATTGCCTTATCATTTTCGGAAATGTGCTTTGTCAAAGAAATTGAGGGTTGATGTTTAAGTGATGTGAGTATAGGGATATTCGGCTTGTAGTTTTATAGATGTAAAATGAGTGTTAGGACGGAATGATGTTTAAGTACGAATGTATTTGGATGGATGTGCTTAAGTATAACTTGAGATAAAATGGTGCTTAGTCATCATAAGTAACCATATTTGTAGAATGTATTAAGTATATAATCGGCCTCAACAAGACATGCATATTCGGCCACATGAATGAATACATAGATTGATGTTGTACGTTCGGCTATAGGTAAGCATATTGATGGCTTTATCTTGACTTAGAAAATCGGCTAAACGAGAATATTGGCTAATATGTTGAATTTGATTCATGATTTCATACATATATGACTCTAATGCCTAATATATATGGGCTAAGTACCTTGAATTTCTCCTTGATGTTCAAAATGATTAAATCAATTTATTTGTTAAATTAAGCTCAAGAGCAAAGGGGAACTAAATCCGATAAAGGAAAGGAAAAGGTGATCGAATAGCCGTTGAAATCGTTCGACAACTTCCGAGGTAAGTTTTAAGTGATTAAACGTTGAGTAAATTCAATCATAATGAGTTGATTTAATAAGATATGATGTGGCCATGATATGTCTTAAACTCAAATGGTAAGTTCATAAGTGTTTGGACTTGGAAATTTAAGAGCAAATTGTAATAATTTGCTTAGGACAGCAGCAGTAACGTAATTTTAGAAAATCACTATAAATTGTTGGTGTGGAATTATAGGCTGAATAAAATATGTAATCAAATATTAATTAGTCTAGTTTCTTATAAAAGAGACCGTGTAAGCAAAGAAATTTCCTATAAAGAGATATTTAAAGTTGTGTGAGACAGTGTCAGCAAGACTCCGAAATCCCCTGTTCTATTTTTAGAAAATCATTATAATTTGTACAAAAATGTTTATAAGATAAAATTTATATGCTTAGACTCCTTAATGAGTCTAGTTTCAAATGAAATCAAATAGGACATATTTTGAATTCTGTACAATGAGAAATTTGATTTGTAGTGAAGAGTGGTCAGATTAGTCAAACAGTGAAATAGGGGAAATTTTAAGAAAAATATGGTATTGATTGGCCAAACCTAAAATTCTGAAAATTTTAAGGATGGAAGATATATGAGTCTATATTCAGGGAAAATTAACGGCAATTGATTTTGAGTTTTGTAGCTCCAGTTATAAATAATTTAGTGACTATTACTCAGGAAAACAGCTTGTAGTGAATATGTGAATTTGTTGTAAACATTGATGAAACTATTTGAGTTGCTTATAAGCTATTGCTGAAATTGATGTACAAGATAAATATATATGTGCGTGGTAAAGCCGAATGGCTAGTGTGAAATATATATGAGATATGTATATGTGGTAAAGCCGAATGGTTAATGTGAAATATGTATGAGATATGTATATGTGGTAAAGCCGAATGGCTAATGTGAAATATGTATGAGATATGTATATGTGGTAAAGCCGAATGGCTAATGTGAAATATGTATGAGATATGTATATGTGGTAAAGCCGAATGGCTAAAGTGAAATATGTATGAGATATGTATATGTGGTAATGTGGTAAAGCCGAATGGCTAATGTGAAATATGTATGAGATATGTATATGTGGTAAAGCCGAATGGCTAAAGTGAAATATGTATGAGATATGTATATGTGGTAAAGCCGAATGGCTAATGTGAAATATGTATGAGATATGTATATGTGGTAAAGCCGAATGGCTAGTGTGAAATATGTATGAGATATGTATATGTGGTAAAGCCGAATGGCTAGTGTGAAATATGTAGGAGATGTGTGTATATTGTGGCCGAATGACCAATTGTGAAAGGTGTGTATTATTAGATATTTGATGAGGCAAATGAATTACAAATATAACAGTCGATGTGAATGTTGTAACATGTAATTAAATGTACATGAAACTTGGAAATATATTCCGGGTAAGACTCGATGACTACGTGTGGAGATTATGTCCGGGTAAGACCCGATGACTACGTGTGGAGATTTTGTCCGGGTAAGACCCGATAACTACGTATGGAGACTATTCGAGCTAAAGGTTTCGCTGAAGATTCGAGTAAAGCATAAGATTATACGACTTCACAGTAACAATTGGTAATAAATACGTTCAATGCGTTAAGCTGGTCAGGTATGTATTTTGAGATTATATTTAAGCTTGATTTGGACTAAATCACAAGGTCGTTATGTGATGCATATGTGAGTAAAGCAATAAGACTGTTCTATGATTATTGTGCGTTTGGTCAATGTGGAAAGCTAGGTGAAAATATGTAATGTACCTATGTTTATAAGAGATCACTATCAAGTGAGAATTTATCTGCCTATTATATATGATGAGATGGCATATTCGGTAAAGGGATGGTATGCCCGAAGGAAGAGTGAAATAAAAATACGAACAACTATGTTATAATTTGATTGTTATCTGTTGACACTGCTTAAAACTTACTAAGCATTGTAATGCTTACCCCGTTTACTTTGTTTCCTCTGTTTTATAGATCTCATTTGGAAGCTACAGGCTCGGGGATCGTCAGCAACTAGTCACACTATCACTATCCACTGCTTGTTATTGTTATGTTTTGAATTATTTTATGGCATGTAAAGAATAGACCAATGGCCGAAGAATATTTTGGTTAATGTATATAAGCCATGCGAAAATGGCATCTTTTGAATGTGTACTTATAGCAGTTAAATTGTATCCCTGACTGTCTTTAGTATTTACCTAAAGGAACGTTCTTTATAAAAAATATATATATTCAAAATTTTTACTATTCGGATATGAGTTTCAAGTCCGGTAATGCCCCTTTACCTATTCCGGCGACGGATACGGGATAGGGGTGTTACAATGTGTACAAGAGAGCTACAAGACATTATGATGTAGCTAGGTCACATGGGTGATACTATGTATACACCATGTAGACAAGAGAGCTACGGGATATATGTAGCTAGGTCGCATGCATGGTTCCAGGTGAAGGACACCATGTAGACAAGAGAGCTACGAGATAAATTGGCTATGTCACATGGGTGGTACTGAGTGTTCACCATGTGTACAAGAGAGCCGAACTATATGATGGGTGGAGCTATGTGCTGAAACCACCAAGTATCAAGGATTGATCTGAAGTGTTCAACAGGAAACTCTCTATGTATTGCTTTGTGAGTTTTATGATGAATAAGTGCTGAAACTTGGTTATGTGAACGATGTGTTCATTAAGTGACCAGGATGTGGTAAGGTTATAAACAAGTAAGTTATACATAAGGATGATTTTATAGTGACCTTGTGATCATGGGCCTATACTTGTGATGTATGAAATGTGGTGAAAATGATTTATGATATGTATGTTAAAATGAGGTTAATACAAAGAAAGTGTGAAAGAGTGAATTAGCAATAAAACTGTTTTGGACAGTAGCAATGACGTGATTTTGAAAACTCACCAAAAATATTAGAAATTGAATCAGAGACTGAATGAGATATCAAATTAAAGCATAATGAGTCTATTTTCATATAAAAGAAACATAGAAGTAAAATGAGTTCTATATTTTGTAGATATTTATGTTTTTGTGAGACTAGTTCAGAATGATTATGTGATCCCCTATTCTGACTTTGGAAAATTACAAAAATTTGGATAAAAATAATTAGAGGCTTAAAATCATATTTTTAAAATCCCTAATGAGTATATTTTCAAGATAAATCAACAAGAACATTATCCGAGTTTTTTACTGTGAGATAATTAATTTTTTGTGAAGAGAGGTCAGAACTGTCAGAAAGTGAAACAAGGGAAATTTTAATGAATAAAATGTACTAATTGGCTAAACCAAAAATTATGAAAATTTTATGGTGGAAAGATATGTGAGTCTAGCTTCAGTTGAAATTTACGGATCTTAATTTGGAGCTCTGTAGCTCGAATTATAAATAAGTAAGTGACTATGACTCGTGTGGACAGTTTGATGTGAGCATTTATTAGTAAATTGTGAAATCGTACTTACAAGAATGCTATATACATTAAGGATGTGGAATAGAGAGGAGGAGGAGGAAAATAAACATATGTGGAATACATGGAAACTATGGTATATGAAATATTGATATAATGAAAAAATGATATGTGTTTATAAGAAAACAAAAAGAGAATGATATGTATCATGACATGTATATATATATATGATTAGTCTCAATGTAATGCTTGTTGGGTATGGAGTTGAATTAAAATGTTTCAGGCAAACATGTTATTTTGCGCATCTGAATTGTGGTATTTTATAAAGATATGATCTAGTTTTAAATATGAATGCTTGATGATTAAGCTGAAGATATTTGGTAAGATGATAATCTTGGTATAAATGTATAAGTGGTACTATAATAAACAAGGTAAAATGAGTATGAGAGACACATGTATGATGACATACAAATGCTATGTTTGTGGTTTAATTGAGAATATTTAATCATTAAATGAATACCGTGTTATATGCTTTTGATTTTGTATAAGTGTGTAAGAGATTAAGGTTGACCAAAGCTTGAAAAATAGCCTAGGTATATTCCACACAGGCAGAGACACGACCATGTGTCTCAGCCGTGTATGGAACACGACTTTGGGACACGGGCGTGTGGAGCCTTAAAGCATGAAATTTCCAAGATTTTCGTAAGTTCTCGGTTTAGTCCCGAACCCTTTCTAAAGTATGTTTTGGGCTTCGTAGACTCAAATAAGGGATTATGTGTAAGTGAATGAATGTTTTGAAATATGAATGAAATTTTATGGCTCGTATTTTAGTTTAATGTTTGTATGTTTGTCCGGTAACGCCTCGTACCTTATCCCGGCTTTGGGTACGGGTAAGGGGTATTACAGTAAACTTCGTTGATATTTTGTAACCTTGTTTCATGGACAGATACGGGTTAGAGGTGTTACACCTTGCCTCTAAACGATTAAATTTTTCACTTTGCCAACATCTTTGTATTCATGATACCCATATTTCGAACATAAAAATTCATGTTGTTTTATAGGTTCAATCATACTTTGTCTCTTATTCCCTCTTTGAATACTAAACCTTTTACTCAAAGCAAACTGATTATAAAGATTATAAGCCACTCCTTTAGAATGCACTTTTAGTCTCACTTTTATTTCTTCAACTGAATTTATCTTTTTTTCTCAACAAGATGAACTATTTCTTCTTGATTTGTCTTCATAAATGTAAATTATAAATTAACAAAACCTGGGAAGAAATTTTTGATAAAATATCTAATAATAAATCATGATAATACAAGAAATCGTTAAAAAAATTAAAAAATCAATTAAAATCTAATAAAAACAAAGCTCAAAAATCATATTGATATTTTTTTCCCACTAAGCTAAATCATTATTATTAAAAATCACAATACTTTCGAAGATTTTAGATACAACTATATTTCTAATAAATCAAAATCAAGTGGAAATACTTAACATCCGAAACAAACACAGTTCCACACTAAACTAAAAAAAAAAACATCTCTAGAACATGTACATGATCACTAACCAGAAAATCTCCATGATTTGCAATGGTGTAATGCATATTTAATTTAATCACATGTCTAGTATAAAAAAACAAAACAAAAACTTCAATCAATAGTAGTAGCCAACAACTTTGAATCATTATATCTTCTTCTTATTTTTCATGATTCAATAATCATCATCATCATTATCATATCTTCTTAAAGTAATGTGAAAATAAAAGTTGTTAAAATTAAAACTTATCTTCAAACAACAATTGAATAACAACAACCACCAGTTGCTGAGAAATCTTGTCCTCAAAAAGTTTAAAAAGAAGTTCAGAGAATTGTCGAGAAAAATAGCAATTGAATAGCAACAACCAGTAGTTGCCAAAAAATCCTGCCAATAAGAAATTCAGAGAAGTTCCAAAAAAAAGTTTAGAGCAGTGTCGAGAAAACAACAATTGAATAGCAGTAGCCAACAGTTACAGAGAAGTGCAAAGAAATATTTAATTAGCGTTGAGTTGTGTTAGGAATTTTTTAAATTAGTTTTAGGGATTTAAGGTTAAAAAGTTAATAAATAAAGTGTCAATAACATGAAAATGATGCTGACATGTTATTAAATAATTGGAAAGTGATACAAATGACGTGATGTCATTGTTTTATACAATCTTTTATTCCTATTTTGAAATAATTTTGACAAATAGTATAAATTTAAAAGTTAAAAAAATGAAAATTTTAATTTAAGACTAAAATAACATTTTTGTTATAAAAATGGAATTTAAAATAAATAATTGTACCTAAAATTAATAATCATCAGCCGTGTTTTCTTTCAATCTTTGAAATGGCAAGGGCAATATGGCATTGAAATTCAGACACAAGTTAGTATTTATTTATTTAATGATATGTTTAAATTTTAAAATAAAAAATTTAAGATGAAAAAAATTAAAAAGTAATTCTGTTTAATTTATACAATTAATTACACCAAATATTTCTAAAGAATTAATTTTTTTTGGTGAATTACAGTAATAAGGTAAAGCCTAAACAACCAACATACTAGCGGAACTTGAACCCAGGCCATACCTTAGACGATGAACACCTTAATCATCAGGCCATCACATAAGTTTCTTAAAGAATTAAATTTTAAATTAATCTTTAAATTTTTACACATTTTCATTTAATCCTATACTAAAAATTGTTTCTATCGGATACTTCCATCTAAGAGTGAGCGTTCGGTCGAATCGAATGAAAAAATTTCTAATTAATTGAGTTGGCGAATCATATTTTATCATCCTAACTCAATTTGAAATTTTCTCGAATCGAGTTGAGTGAGATGGAATTCGAATCGAATCGAATATATTTGTTTAAGTTAAATTAAAAAATATATTTTAAGTCATTGTAATTACTGTCACCCACCATAATCAAATTTGTTATTAACTTTTATCCTCTTATAGTTTATTAATTTTTTATATACAAGTTAACTTCTTTGCTTGCTTAGTTGCTTCAATTATTTTCTGATTCTTGTCGCTATGTATTTTGAAATTAAAAAATATATTAAATATAAAAAATGTGATTTTTTTAATAAAAATTATCTTAAAGATAAAATGCAAAGTTGATACTAACATAAAATTTTAACACGAATATTTTATGGCATCATCAATAATTCAATTTTAGCAAAAATTTATAAAGATTATGTTAAAATAATTCAATAATATAAATAGTATAAAATATGAAATTTAATTTAATAATATAAATAGAAGATATAAATAAAATTATTATTATTTAGGTTTAGAAATTTTTTTTTACATGATTTTAATTTTTTATTTAGGGTAAAGAGTAAGAAGTAAAAATTTAGGAAAAAAATAAAATATTTTAAAAATTGAGGAGTAAAATTTTGAAAGAAAATAAAGGAGAGGATTAAAATTTTGAGAGGGAAATACTCCCAAAAAGAAATGGAAAGGGGGGAATGAGTTTGAGATGGACAGGGGATGGGGAAGGGGAGCAAAAGTTAAGAGGGAAAAGTGAGAGGAAATAAAAATTTTGGAAGGGAAAAAAATGACATAACATTTAACAGAACTAAACAAAAGACATAAAAAAACATAGAACAAACAATCCCTATCTCGTAGATTTTAATTGCATACGTGGCGTGTTGAACCGGCTCAAAAACCCCAAGAAAAATTCATTGATCAACAGGCAGTTCAGAAAAATAAGAAACATTCCCCTCGTCGGAGACAAAGCGGGACAAAAACAAAAATCAAACCCTTTTTTTTCCCTTTAGTTCCTGATTCAAATGAGGGATTTGTAAAAGAAAGGAATTTAAAAAAAAAAACCCTCTTAAAATCTCATAATTCTCGTTTCGTCAACTTCTAAGATCTCGAATATATGTAGTTTTTTTCCACAGCTGTTGAAATTATTCGTCAAAAGTTCAGGGGGTGAAATTTTGGCATCGTAGGTAAAACTTTCACCAGCATTGTCAAGATTGAAGCTTTTTCTGGTAATGTGGAATAATTGCAAAGTTTGTTGTTACATTTTGAAGATAAAGATAAGAAATTCTAGGGTTTGAAGTAGAATTTGAGCTATCTTGTTTTTTAGAGTTAGAATTGTTGAATTAATGGGTTAGACAAAAAAAAAAGGGAGGAAAATTCAAACCCGTTTTATTTGTGGAACTTTACACAATGAGGTAGCTCTCTGAAGTGGAGGTGTTTTCATGGAGCAAAGTTGGAAAACAATAATATGGGAAGATTGGTGGTCTGATGGCTTCACCTTGAATGGCTGATTTCCAGAAGAATGGTCTCGCCGAGAAGGACATCGACCAGGTTTCTTTCTTCCTTTTTCACATATTTTGATTGTATATTTTCTTAGTCTTGGAGACTAATGAAGATTTTCTCTTTTCTTTTTTTTTTTAATGGATTTATTATACAGGCCATTACTACGCTTAAGAAAGGAGCCTCCTTGCTTAAGTATGGACGTAGAGGGAAACCTAAGTTTTGCCCTTTCCAACTCTCTAATGTATGTTGTCTTTATACATTTTCCTTCTTGAAGTTTTAAAGGCTGTTGTTTCTATTCTCATTTTCACTTGTGCACTAGTCATTTATTGAGGTTTTATGCTTTTGGCATTGCTAAACATTGAATGGTCAATCTAAAACCTCAAGCTGAGTTATCATTAGTAAAAAAGACAAATTGTCGCTAGAAAATTGCTTCATTTTTTCATTCTTTATAGTCAGATACTTTATTTTGATTTTTTCAGGATGAGTGTAAATTGATATGGTACTCTAGGAAGAAAGCGAAACATATTAAGCTCAGTGAAGTTTCCAAGATCATTCCTGGACAGCGTACAGTGAGTTTTATACTTTTTACATATTATTTGATTCCCAACAATTTCATAACCATAATGGTTTTTTTTTTTTTACTTTATTTGGCTTGCAGGCAATTTTTCAACGATATCCTCGGCCTGAAAAAGAGTATCAATCATTTTCACTGATATGTAATGACAGGTCCTTGGATTTGGTGAGTGTTTGTTTATGGATCTTTTTATTATACAGAGTTGTTAAATGTATCAATGCTAGTAAAATGTACTGAAGCTTCTATGGTGTCTAGATGCTTTGATTTGATACCATCCTTTATACAAACAGATATGTAAAGATAAGGATGAAGCTGAAGTTTGGTTAATAGGTCTTAAGGCATTGATTTCTCGTGGTACATATCACAAGCGGAGAACTGAAGTAAATGGCAGTGCATCAGTAGATAGTTCTCAACCATGCAACCAAAAAGCTTCTCCCAATTCGCCATTGGTATTGTTTTCTACTTAATGAAGCTTGATAACTTTACTTGTTTAGTATTTTTTGTAACTCTTTTCTCATTATTACAGGATCCAGAAGATGCTCAAGGAATTCAAGCACCTTATGAGGCACACAATAGATTGGGAAAGGCATTTGCTGATATAATTACACATACTTCTTTAGTCAAGAGTGTCAGTGAACCAGATTTAGTTGGCTTCAGCTTAGTATCAACTGGGTCTGTAGAGAACTCAAATAGTCGGAGTTCTGGAGCTGATGCAATTAGAATCAGTTTATCTAGTGCTGTAAGTTCATCAAGCCATGGTTCTTCCCGTGAAGACTTTGATGCCTTGGGAGATGTTTTCATTTGGGGACAAGGTATTGGTGATGGAGTATTGGGTGGTGGTACTGATAAAGTTGATGATTCGTTTAACACGAAGTTGGATGCACTTCTGCCAAAAGAATTGGTAACAACAGTGGTTCTAGATGTGAATAATATTGCTTGTGGAGATAGGCATGCAGTTTTGGTCACAAAGCAAGGCGAGATTTTCAGTTGGGGGGAGGAATCAGGAGGCAGGCTTGGGCATGGTGTGGAAGCAGATGTTCCCAAACCTAAGCACATAGATACTCTCAATGGCATGAAATTTGAATCAGTAGCATGTGGGGAGTATCACTCTTGTGCTGTTACAGTCTCTGGGGATCTTTTTACGTGGGGTGATGGAACACACAACTCAGGTCTTCTTGGGCATGGAACTGGAGTCAGTCACTGGATTCCCAAAAGGGTTAGCAACATGGAAGGTAAACATGTCTCATATGTATCCTGTGGACCATGTCATACAGCTCTGGTGACATGTGGCGGCCAGTTGTTCACATTTGGAGATGGATCTTTTGGTGCCCTAGGCCATGGGGATCACAGTAGCTCAAACATTCCACGGGCAGTAGGGACTTTAAGTGGATTACAGACGACAAGGGTTGCCTGTGGTGCTTGGCACACTGCTGCAGTTGTTAAGATTAGGTCCGAATCATATGATTCAGGGTCTCCTGGTAGCTCTTCTTCAGCAAAGCTGTATACATGGGGGGACGGAGATAAAGGCCAACTTGGACATGGTGATAACAAACCAAGACTTTTTCCCGAATGTGTTGCTGCTCATTTTGATGAAAAAATCTGTCAGGTTGCCTGTGGATATAATCTCACAGTTGCTCTAACAACCTCTGGGCGAGTATATACAATGGGGAGTTCTGCTTATGGTCAATTGGGGAGTGCTACAGCTGACGGCAAGGTTCCAACTCGGGTTGAAGGTAAAATAGCAGATAATTTTGTGGAAGAGATTGCTTGTGGATCATATCACATTGCTATTTTGACTTCCAAAACAAAGGTTTATACTTGGGGAAAGGGCTTAAATGGGCAATTAGGTCATGGAGATATCAATGACAGAAATACACCAACCCTAGTTGAATTTCTGAAAGACAAGCTAGTCAAGAGTGTAGTTTGTGGTTCAAACTTTACTGCAATTATAAGTCTTCATAAATTGGTATCCGCTGCTGATCATTCTATGTGCTCTGGTTGTCGAAATCCATTTGGTTTCAGAAGAAAACGTCACAATTGTTATAATTGTGGGCTAATCTTCTGTAAAGCATGCAGTACTAGAAAATCTCTGAAAACTTCTATGGCTCCGACTACAAACAAACCATATAGAGTGTGTGATGAATGTTTTGTTAAATTGAGAAAAGCTGCAAAATCTGTTTCTGTAGTATGGACTTCAAAAGCCAAAAATGGAATTTTGCCTCGTAAATCCATGGATAGAGAACTCTGCAGACTTTCTCTTGACTCAAGCTATCAGGCTGAAAGTAGGAATTTCAAGCATGAATTGAAACTAGAATCACAGGCTCGCCCCCTCTTCCCAGTTCAAAATGGAAATTTTCATCTCGGAGGATTTTTTTCACCAAAGATGTCAATTTGTCCAGTTAGAGATTCCAAGAAAATTTTACCAGCTTCCATTTCAAGTTCCAAAAAGACTTCTCGGGCAACATCTCCTGCTTCAGGGAAGTTGAGCCCAAATCGCTCTTCTGAAGTAACCTTTGATGATTCAAAGAAAATGAATGACAGTCTTAACCGAGAGATCATAAATTTAAGGGCACAGGTAGCCTATTGAGACAACTTTATCACTTATTAAATTCAGTGTGAAGCATTGACATTACCAAGCAATGAGCTTGCGTTATTCTTTGCATGGTTTTAAAAACAAAACAGAAAGAGTGTTTTACTTAGAATTTATTTTTTATATACTTTAACTAAAAGGAAAATGATGCTTTTGCATTAGTTGGAAAGTTTTCTGTTAATTGTATGTATTCTATGGGCTTAACCGCAAATTGGAGAAGGGGATAACGACAGAAATTGAACCCTGGCCTTTTGGGTGCCAACAGGGGCTTAACCACTGTTTCCTTATGTTGGCTGTCAGGTATTGAATATGAAGAAACTTTGTTTGTCGACTAGGTACTAGGGTAAGAGACTAGTATATCTCATATTTTGTTTTAATGTAATGAACGAAGTCTAGTTAAAGTAAATGACGGTTGGTTGATTATGCAACAACTTATTCGTACTTATAGGGAAGTGTAGATCTTGATTATGATTACAAATTCATTATATATATCAATAAAGTTGTTTTAGAGGAAACTTATTCTACTTACAATAGTGGAAATAATAAAGAGCAGGTAATAAGGATGTCTTTTTGGCCAAAAAAAAATAAAAAATGCTTTATTTCAAGGTTGCTTCACAGGACAACTGTTTCACTAGAAAGATCATGTTCAGGGTATTCCCATTCATAGAACAACTCATAAACAGAATAACACCTTTGGAAAGAAAACCTTGAAGGAACAACTTCACATAACAACTCTTTCAGTGAACAACACTTTCATAGGAAGCACCTCCACTGAGAATTATTCTGAGAAGACTTTTCACCCAATAGTAATTCACCAAAGTACAAAAAGCTAGAAATAACCTTGAAATATGAAAATTTTCAATATTAGGATGTTATGGTGAGCTTGACTTGTCAAATATGAAAATATTTAAGAGATTTCGCATTTATCTTGAGGTTGAGTGCTTCTCACTTCCTTTCATAGCAAATAGTGGTCTTTTTTCCATCGTTTTCCGGTACCAAAAACAACTTAAATTCTCAATTACAAAAACATTAATACCTTAGTAACTGACATCTTCTATCTATACCTGTTAGATATCCATATTTTGTAACTCTTACTGTAGGACCTGTAAGGGTTTTAGCAACTCATTTAGGGAGTTGTCTTTTGGGTAAACTGCCTTTAAAGTTATATAATCTCGATTCTTTCCTCAGCCTTATTCTTTGCCATACTCAAGTTTTGCTCTCAGTCTTCCTCTTTGCCTTTTTCTAACATCCTGTTTCATTTGTTTACAAGCTTTTCGTTTATTTATTTGCTACCAAAGAACCCTCTACAAGAGGTTAATGTTTGTGATCATGTTTTGGCAAAAACATGAGCTTCCTGATGACAGGAATTTGTTATTTTTGTTGAACCCCTTGATCTTGGACTTCCTTTGTTTGCTGATATTTTTGGGCTTTTACTATACTGGGGATTGTTCGTTGTTACTTGAACTCTTTGTTTATTTTATTTATTGAATGAAACTTCCACTGCTATTGACTTGTGATTAATTTGTTTAATTGTTTCACTTATCTAAACTGATAGGAGGGTAAGAAGATAAATATGCTGGACATTTCTTGCAGGTTGAAGATCTTAGTAGCAAATCCAAACACCTTGAAGCTGAACTTGAAAAGACATCAAAGAGATTAAAGGAGATCACTGCAGTAGCAGAAAATGAAGCTAAAAAATGCAAATCAGCAAATGAAGTTATTAGATCTCTTACTGCTCAGGTTGAATATATTTGCTCATGATGTTACGGTTAAGAGTTAGGAAAATAGATAAATATATTTTCAATCGTTTGAAGGGAGTATTAGTTTATTTGTTTCAAATTTTATGACATTTAACAAGGACAGATACAACATACAGTCAACGTCCTAAATATTAGTGAACATTGTCAACCGAGTAGTATATATCTTGGTTTTGAAAGGTATGCTGCTAAAAGATGTAAACTGAATTGTCTTTGTTATTGAACCATTGAAGCAACTAGTTAGGCTGCAATCAGACAATTCCAGTAAAATTTTAGATACGGGAAGCGTTCTTGCAGATCTTTTAGGCTGCAATCAGACAATTCCAGTAAAATTTTAGATACGGGAAGCGTTCTTGCAGATCTTTCTGTAACAAAGAAATATAGAGAAGTAAGATAGGAGTGGGAAAGGAAATCCTACCGTCAGGCATGCATAAATTTTCTTCTGAACTAGCCACTAAAAGCTTCGTTTTTTTTTTTTCAAATAGCATAAGCCGTGTGGATCATATGGTACTCGTTTTCTAGCTTACCGTTATGTAATATGTTCTTATACTTATTATGTTTAAAATATGAGAAATCATATAACCAGCAGTGTGCCATAAATTCTATCATTTGCTTTTTAGCGTGTATGATGCTTTCACAAGCTGAAACTAAGACAATGACAAAAAGAGAATATACTCAAGTAAAATTCAACTTTGCATCGCAAAAGAACTAGTATGCCTGTACTTTTCTTCATTTCCCTTGAGGGCAGGGGATTGTTGTTGATTCTTGTGCAGTCACATGCTCCATAACTTTCTCTGATATTGTTGTTTATGGTCAACTGATCTTGCAGTTGAAGGAGGTGACTGATAAACTTCCAGCAGGCAAGAGTGCGCTCCACAATTCCAGTTCTATTGCCACAAACACCCAGCGCATGCACTCTGATAATAGCCATGCGACCAGCGTAAGGCTTCCACGAAGCGAAGTAAGTTGTAATCTAGACAACATCTCCATGTCTCATGGAACCAAAGGACAAACCGAAAAGTCGGAGACAATAATACAAGATGAACCAGGAGTGTACTTAACTTTGTCACCCTTGCCTAATGGCAGTAATGAACTCAAGCGTGTTCGATTTAGGTATGTTTTTGTGATCCTTTCTTTTAAAGTCAACAATTTGATTGATCAACCAACGAATCTCGACATTTGCTGATTGCTTTCTATCGGCTTTTACTTCAATAAACTCACATCCAATCATTGTGTTGTCAATTGCCTATTTTCTCCCTTTTTTGTGATGATTAAGTAATGGGTGGGGACCTGAAAACAAGGTCTCCGTTTTGGAGGTAATATGTTCTTAGATCTCCTTGCAATGTTACAGTCAGAGTTTGTATCCTAAACTTGCAAAAAGAAGATACTCTGGATTTATTCAAGCCTTTGCCTTTGCCTTTGCATTTACTTGAGTAACTTGAGAAAAAAGAAGGTTGAGTCTAAAAGGATGATATGCTCCTTTTGCAGTCGGAAACATTTCACAGAAGAACAAGCAGAAAACTGGTGGGCTGAACATGGGGATAAAGTATGCGAACGCCATAATATCAGAAATACATGTTAGTCGTGAAGCTTGGGCACCATTAGATTTTCTATGAACACTGGATTGGTTACTGCCATCGCCATTTTACTTGAAGCTTATATCAAACATTTTACTTGAAACTGTTGATTTCTTCTCCAAATTACATGGAGGAGCTTATATCAAGGATCATGTCAGAAATTATCAGGTAGTGTGAGTTATTGAAGCATATAGGGAGAAAATGAAGGATACAAGAAATTGCATTTTTAACTTTTGTTGTTGTTTTTTCTTTCCTTGGAACCTGAGATTGGTTAACAGATTATTTTCTTCGTTGGGGCAATTTTATTGCCTTCAGGGTAGCGTAACATATCTTTTTCAATTCAAGAACGCTATTCAATTTTAATCTTTGTTTTTTGGCATTCATAAACATATTTCTCTGATGCTATGCACATGCACAGTACAAACTCATCTTCGAACGCACTAAATTGTTTCAAGGACTGCCAAAATAACATTTCAGTTTAAAATATAAATAATCACAGAGCTGAAAGAATGCCATTATTGTTAACTAAGCACCGTTAACTAGGCCTATTTGAGACTTTCCATTTACTATGAGAGGGAGGAGTTCAAGTTACTTGAGTTTGTTTAAAAAGATTAAACATATTATAACGAGAGGGGACGAAGTTCTTTTCATGACCCGGGCACCCTCCTATTGTATTCAGATTCAACAATTGATGGATGAGTGCAAGTGATATTCTTTATGAATTCATTAAAATATTACCCTATGCACTAGTTAAACAGTGGTACTTGCAATATAGTTCAGACATACATCACCTTGCCTTGTGGAGCTCATTTGCAAATTCTCATGTTGGATAAGAATATAACACATCAATCTGTTACAACCAGTAGCAGAGTATGTAATGATCTTGGAATAATTTTGGGGTTAGGGAGGAATCAAACTACCCTCCCTTCAAGCCGAACATACATTGAATTTGTAGCTTCTCCTTAAATGGTTTGTGTCATTGCATCTGACGCACTTGGTAACCTTGAACCACTGCCTCGCCTTTCCATGCACTAGCTCCTTTCTCCTCTATCATGTATTTCCACCAATCGATCGGTATCCTCCGGCTAAATATGTAAGTCTTAATAAAACTGGCTAGCTGTATGATTCAAGAAAACCAAAAGCAACTTCAATGTTACAAGATCAATAGATCAAAGCACTAGTAACAAAAAGCTCAAAAATAACAACACAGATCAAATTATTGGAGAATATCTTCTTCCCCCTGCCACATCTCCCACAGGTTTCCATCAAGAGCTTTTGATGTTGTTTCGGCTTGTTTTCTAATTCAGTAAAGCTTGGAACTTTTGAATTCTCCGAGTCAGCATCGGTAGAGTAAAAAAACCTTAAATTAATACACGTGTTAAACCCCATAAGTACAACTATAAATGGCTTCTAGAACATATTGTTAGCTGTGATGATATGAAGACGCCAACTTAGTTGTACATTTTTCAAAACTATCATTCAAGTTTCGAGATGTATGGAAAATAACAAAAACCAAAACGCTTGCCAAGATATCTACTAATTCGAATATAGCAAGAAATAAAATGTATAAAAGAAACCATAATCACATATCTATCAAATTTCATTTGCAAAATCTTTGGCGGGTGTCTGATTTATCAAAAATAATATTTGTATGTCTAAAAAAATAAATAAATAGCAATATAAGTAGGGTCTGTAACAGCCCGATTTTGGGCCTAATCGGAATAGTAATTTTGAAATCATAAATCCGAGGTCGAGAAATTATTTTAATGTTATTTTATGTGTTATAGCATGATTATATGGGTGTTTGAAAATTTTGGTGAATTAATTTAAGCAATTGCATGCTTAATTTTGAAAAACAGACTAAATCGCATAAAATATAAAAGTTTTGTTCTATTTGCTAAATGTGTTAATTAGCTATGGAACGTTAAAATAGAGGTCCTTATTAAGGAAATAGACAAATATGAATGTGGTGGCGGGATATGGCAAAAATTATGAAAAGTCAACGGTTAGTTGGCATTAGGTAAAAAAAATTGACTAATGAATATAAAAACAATA
Source organism: Gossypium hirsutum (assembly GCF_007990345.1). Lineage (NCBI taxonomy): Eukaryota > Viridiplantae > Streptophyta > Magnoliopsida > Malvales > Malvaceae > Gossypium > Gossypium hirsutum. Next base: position 59,903,209 of record NC_053426.1, on the reverse strand, counting down.
AAAAGCCTAGTTATCATCATTTTTCTTTCTTTCTTTCGATCTTCTTCTCTCCACCGATTTTCTCTAAGAAAACTGTCCATGGGAGCTTGAAATTTTCAGCAACTTTAGACCCTTATAAGTAAGTGATTTTGATGGTCATTTTTGTTGATTTTTATATTTTTGGAACCCTTGTAACTTAATCTAGCTAATGAGAGGGCTATTTTGCTAAATGGTTGAAAGCCTACGGTTTTTCCATGAGAATATTCATGTTGTTTGCTGCAATTTTATGGAAGAAAATTAATATTGGTTGTTAAATAAACAACTTTTGTTGAATGATTTTCATGAAAACACCTAAGATGGGCAATTTTATAAAAGTTGTAAAATAGGTGGTAAATGTGTCAAATAATGGAAAACGTGGGTTGCTATAAGCATGAAAAAGGTTCGGCTATGCATGGGTAGTAAAGAAATTGAACACATTTCATTTTACAAGCCTAGGAGAAAAAGTGTAAATATGACAAAGTATAGGGGTAAAAATGTAATTTTATAAAAAATGTGAAATTGGGCTAATTTGAGTAGCATGATGACTAAATAAATTAAATGTATTGTAATAGATCAAGGAAGATGAAATTCGGAATTAGATTAGGGGAAAAGCAAGATAATCGAGTAATTGACTTATTTCGTCGTTTCATACCGGGTAAGTTCGTATATTAATAAGCATTAAATTTGATATGTTTAAATGCTTAATCAATATCATGTATTATTTCGTATGTTATTATTGGATCATGAATAATATAAAAATACGAGATTGTATTAAAAGATCAAATTAAGAGAAATGTAGGGTTGAGTATGATCAAATTACAACATGTTATGAATTGACGGTAAAAACCATGGTTGGACCATGGCAATATGTGTAACCGTGTAAGATCATGTCTGGGACATGGCATCGGTATTGTTATGTGAGCCAGTGTAAGACCATGTCTAGGACATGGCATTGTAAGACTATGTCTGGGACATGGCATTGGCATCGTTATGTGAGCCAGTGTAAGACCATAGCTAGGCTATTGGCATCGATATGAGATTTCCATGTAAGACCATGTTTGGGACATGGCATTGGTACGATACATCTTGTACGAGTTTTCCCGAGTATCCTTAGTATCCCAAGAGGTTCAACGGGTAAATCCAAAGATTATGTCAAAGAAATGACAAGGTATGATCATGTTGAAAGGGTACAGGTATGTACGCAAAATTTATGAGTAATGAATTCGATGTATATGGGACATTTGGTAAGAATGTAAATGAGTAAGTCCTACCTATGAAAATGATCTTGTGATGACCTTGTGATTATTAGTCTATACTTATGATGTATAAATAGGTGGTAAATTTGATTGATGATCATGTGTGAGGCTTTTAGGCCAAATTAAATTGAGACATGATAAGTTTAAGTTTTGTTGTTGATGTATAAGTTAAATTGGCCAATGAATGGCATGTAAACATTTTATAATGACTAGCTATTGGAATGGCTAGTTAAGGATATACTTTGGTGTTATGTATGATTAAATGGATGTTAATACAAAGAAATCACGAAAGAGTAAAGTTAGTAGTAAAACAGTTCTGGATAGGAGCAATTGTATAACTTTGAAAAATCATCAAAAATTTTGGAAATTGAATTAGAGGTTGAATAATATATGAAATTAAATCTTATTTAGTTTAGTTTCACATAGAAGAAACACTATAAGCAAAAGAATTTCATAATATGAGATGTTTGAATCTTTGTGGGATAGGGTCAGGATCAATTCAGAATCCCCTATTCTAAATTTGGAAAATCATTAAAAATAGTATAAAAATAATTGTGAGTTATAATTTATATTTTTGAAATTCTTAATGAATCTATTTTCAAGAGAATCAAATAAGAACATCATCTGAGTCCCGTACGAGGAGATAATTAGTTTTTAGTAAAGAAGGATAGAAACTGTCGGACAGCAGAACAAGGACAAATTTAAAGATTAAACTGTACTTATTGGCTAAATAAAAAATTCTGGAAATTTTATGGTAAGGAAATATGTGAATCTAGTTTCAGGGATAATTAGTAAAACTTAATTTGGAGTTTCGTATCTCAAGATATAAATAATTTATTGACTATAACTCGTGTTGACAGCTTGATATGAACATAAGTGAGTAGTGGAACTTTGTGCAATTATGATTGCATTATCTTGAGAACATATTATGAGGATTGTTAAAAGCATGTTAATAAATTGTTTATTATTTACATATCTACTTACTAAACTATATGCTTACTCTCTCTTCCTTTCCTTTTTCCTATAGTGTCATAGATGCTAGCTCGAGTTGGAGGTCGTCGGATATCCTATCACACTAACAAGTTATTTATATCAATGATTTTCTAGCATTTTAAGTGTATGACATGTATAGGGATTTGGTTATTGTGTACATGATAGAATATTGGCCTATGCTAACTGAAGGTCATTGTTGTATAAGGCCATTTAGTGTGGCCAATATTTGCTATGTTATAAGTCTATGATGAACCATTACATGGATGTGCTTGCTTGTTTGGGTTGGATGAGTGAATGCGTGATAATTATGTGTGGCAAATACTAAATGTGAATGGTTGAGTAAAGTTACATGCTATAATTAGTTAACTGTGTGTGTGGTTGTGCATGATGAATGTGATTTATAAATAGTATGCGAATGCCATGGTGTGGTTATTGGGATGCCTAAAAATGCCATGTTGTGTGTTGATAAACTTAGTATAGGTGTGCAAGTGTTTTTGGATGGAAAAAGGCTTGGTAAATAGCCTAACTATCATCCACACAGATGGCTACACGGCCTAGCACACGGGCATGTGACATGGCCGTGTGACCCTAAATAGGTGATGACGTCATAAATAGAGAGTTACACGGGTAGAGGACACGGGCGTGTCATGAGCCACACGGGCGTGTGTGACCACACGGCCTGTCAGCACGGGCGTGTGACTCTCCAAAATATGAAAATTTTCTTAGTGTCTCAAAAGCTTCAAAAGTTCTCGGTTTAGTCCCTAGCCACCTCCAATGTATGTTTTGGGTCTCGTAGGACCATATAAGGGACTTTAAGATAGAAATTGAAAAGTTTTAAATTTGAACGAAATTTTATGACCTGGAAATGTTTGTATGCATGCGTTTGAGTCCGGTAATGCCTCGTACCCTATTCCGGCGACAGACGTGGGTAAGGGGTGTTACAGAGTCGACCCCATGAAAATTGAGATATCTAAAATTGTTATTAGGTTTAATTAGGTTGCGTGCTAGGCAACTGTCGCGCCCATGACAATCTATGCAAAAATAAAAAGAAGAAATTAAATTTGATTAAAGTAAAAATAATGGAAATAATTTAAATCAAAATAATAGTAAATATAGACAAAAATGAAATTAGATTGAATAAATCGATCCTTAATTCAAGTTTCTCCTTCAACCGGTAAGTTAGTTATAATGATCGAGAATGCCTCATATCACCAATCCTTCTGTCTATAAATTATTAATTGTTTGAAAGCCTAATAACTAACCCTTACTAAAGAAACAATAGTGAAACACTCGTCCATGATTTAGCTCTCTAATAGCCTTAAGAACTAGAAGGGTCCAACTCGAACCAACGGCCTTAATCGCGTTAGTTGTTTAAATTTAATTACTATTCCCCTTTATGAATCCAACTAGCCTCTTAATTTAACACACCAATGTGTTGTTTGATAGAACAAATACGACAATCAATCGTATTGGTTCTTACAATTGTATGTTTATCAACACCAATCAGCAAGTTCTTTTTTACTTTGTGTCAATATAACTCTATGAGACAACAGTGTCTATCTCCTAAACAAGAGAAATAACAAATATTGGAAAGAAGGTTTTAAATACGATTTCAAATATCACGACTTTCTTCCGGACTGTCTATCAATCTAAAGCTAGTTGAAATATTTAGCTATTTAATGGGGGGTTTTGATATGTATTTAGTAAAAATAAAATGCAAAAAAATAAAACAAAAGTTAAATAAAAGTTGCACGATCTTGAGCAGGTAAAAGAAAGTAACAAAATGGAGAAAGCAATTCCATATTTGCAACTGAATTTTTCGACTAAATTATTAAAAAAATTGGAAATTAAAAAAAAAATATATGTGTTTAAGCTGTTTTCTCGAAACATGATGGAAATAGACCGACTTTATAAAAATGCTTTCACCTAGTAGAGTTTTCAGGTGAAATGTAGAAAAGAGCATCCACGTGGAAGCGTTTTCAGTGTATGTGCAGGAAAACGCTTCCAACCGAAAGCGCCTTCGCCACATAAGTTGAAAACGCTGCCAGGTGCAAGCATTTTCCCTCAACAATCAACACCCCAACGACTCCCCCCCAACCCTCAACGGTCATATTTTCCATTTCTATATAACCCCCCCAAAAAAAATATTCATTTTTCTAATTCAATATCAACTCTCTCTCACATTTTCAAATCTCTCTTAAATTTCTCTCAATTCCCTCATAAGTTCTCACTAAAAATTTATTTCTCTCCCAACTCATTTTTTTTAAAAAAATAAATTGTCTTAAGTTTTCCACAAAATATTTTTTATATTTATTTCATGTTTTTCAAATTTAACAATGGCACCATCTTTAATCCGTTTGGATGATAAGCACATTTTCGTCAATCAATTGCAAATGGTAAGAAATTTTTTATTATATTTAATGTAATTTAATTTAAATATTTATTATTATATTGGAATTTAATATTTTGTATTTTTTTCATATATAGGTGGAAGATCAAATTTTGGAGACTTATATTCGTAATTTACCCGCTCCTCCATCACCCTTAATCAAACCGTACTAAAAGAGATGCCGAATTATTGCACATGACCCTTATTGATCGGGGGTGTAAATTGGACCCCACACTTGTAAGCACATTGGTGGAAAGGTGGGGACCCGAGGCGCACACATTCCACCTTCCATTCGGCGATGCACTATCACTCTAGAGGACGTGCAATTACAACTTGGGTTATCGATGGATGGGCCTGTAGTGATTGGGTCAGTTCACGCAGCCAATCAGAGAGACGTATGTGAGTAATTTTTTGGGGCGGGTTCTAGAAACCATTTTTGGAGCTCAGATAGATATGAATTAGCTAAGAAGAATTTTTTGTAGGCTCGATGAGGATTCGACTAAATTCCAAAGAGAACAACATGCCTGAGCGTACATCTTTATAATTATCAGGGGTCTCCTAATGCCTGATAAGTCATGAAATCTCGTCCATTTAAGGTGACTTCTAAAACTTGTTAACTTTAAAGAAGGGAACAAATTCAGATGGGGTTAGTCGTGTTGGGACATTGTACCAAAAGATGTGTCGGGTGACTGAACCATATAGAATCAAAATTGGTGGTTGTATGCTTCTACTACAATCATGGGTGCAGTACTGGTTGCCATTTTTATGTCCTCAAGCAGACTACCGTTATACATTTCCACTCGTAACAAGGCAAAATTCATTAGTTAATATAGTCACCATAATAAAATGATTTAAGTTTTAAATTGTTGTGTTAACATATTATTTCAATAAATGGAACCATGGACCGAGTTACGTGGGACTACCTAACGAGCTTTGAGATATGCAACTTCTGTTAGACCAATGATTGGAAGCAGATGTATGTATTTTTTTAATTTTTAATTATATAATATTAATGTAGTTTATTTAAAGATTAGTAGTATATAGATAAATAATTTTATTATTATTTTAATATAGCTTGAATGGATACATACTCTGATCCGTAATTTAAGAAGGCATCCCATCAAAATTCTTGGTCAATCCCAACATCTAGCATGTGAAGGTGTCATTGGTAGTGTACGCTACCGTGGAGAAGCACAAGTCGGATAGAGTGTTGCGACAATTTGGGTTCCGGTAATCAATTATAGTGGTACCCCAAGACCTTTATAATCTGCATCCTGTCGACTTACGGGGAAGGACATATAAGAATTGGACTACATTCCACACCTAATATATCAACATGTGGAACAATAGGTGCAAGTTTTTACCTACTCGCGAACCCATTGTCACTCTCGAGTTAGCCTACTGTCCGTATTACATGTCATGGTTTAGGGTCTGTGGGAAGCCATATCTGCTAGGTAAAGAGGCGAGGGGCAGGTCAGCGCAGATGAGGAGGCCACGATAGGCTCCTAGGAATCCAATGCGAGGAGGCCATGATGGAGCTAACAAGGTGGGTCCATTGCCTACATCGAGGCAAGAATCAACACCGATGGTCACACCACCTCTTGGTCAGTATGACTCAACTTATTTTGGTGCTTATACTAACCCCTTATTTTTTTACACAAGCACCACACATTGCACCACATTTTTCTGCTTCTACTTCGATGTCAAGTTTTGATTATGAACCTCTATCCTTGGCATATTACACATCGATGCCATCGAGATTTTCGACAACCATGATGCTAACGATGACATATAGGTTATTTATGTTTGGCACACGAACCGTGTAACACCCCTAACTCGTATTTGTCGCCGGAATAGGGTTGTAAGGCATTACATAATTAAACACGATCTCTAACGAACACAAATATATATATATATATATAATTATTCACAAATGTAAGTCTCAAAGATTAATTAAAATTAACTTCATAAATTAATATATTCTTTAAATTAGAACATTCCACTTCATGTACATGTAAATAGTCTTATTGTCCACATAAAACAATAATAATAATTATAATCTATATATTGCATTATATCCATTCACTACTTACCTTTAATTAATAAAATCTTATAACCATCATATGTATATAAATAATAAACACTTGTAATCATAATCACTTAACACATGTACCAAGCATGCAAAATCTTAAATAATATGGCAAGTCTAAGTGTTATACATGCATATCATAGCTTGATACATAAATGAATTTCAGAATTTGTATCAAGCACATTACTTTCTCTTTTACTCAAATTTTTTTAATGATTTTTAAGAATACAATGACTTCGATAATAAACTATAGGACCGAATATACATATCATCAAACAGATCAAATGTATATTATGTTTACGCACTTGACATAGACTTAATAAAAAACTAGACATTTATACTTATAACTTTCTCATTGTGAATGCTTCCAACCTGCGCATTTAACCAAAATCCAAAGCTAAACTTATCATTAAAATTCTAAATACATATCAATTAGCTAACTAGATTATCCATGAACCATATACATTATTAAAACACTGCCGTATATAATGTTTACTATCATATAATAATAAACACAATAAACATTCATTATACCTTTACTCTTTCTTGGTCGAAACCTGCTGTTTAAGAATCACATGCAAAACCAAACATCCAACTTCAATTACTAATCAATGAGTTCATTAAACATTTGATGAAAGATTTATAAGACCAAGCCTAACATAACACGCAAGCTACTTTCAAAGCATATGACGCTCACCTCATATACTTTGCATTCAAAGCAAGCAATTTAATGGTCAAGATTAATTAAAAACTTAGTTAACATAATCGAATACTTATATAATAACTTAGCCATTTTCGCATGGCATTATACATAACCAACCTTCATCATTTTTTTTTCAAAATATAATCCAGCTTATACATGCGATAATTTAAGTTTAGCTAATAAGGTACCAAAACAGTAGATAGTGTGATGAACTTGGCTGGCAATCCCAAGCTTGTAGCTTGGCTTCAAAATCTATAAAACCAAAAATCATATACACAAGTAAGCTAACATAGCTTAGTAAGTTTAAAACAAATAAACAACTAAGTAGTATAAGCAAATTGATTGAACTAGCCGAATTATATTATCATTATCCATGCTCAAACGTAAGTCTATAAACGAAGTAAAATAGTACATTATATGCACCATTATTATCATTGTAACACCCCTCGCCCGTATCCGACGCCGGGACAGGGTTCGAGGTGTTACCTAACTTAAACTCAACCAATCACACAAAAATCGGGCCGTAAAATTTCAATTAATTTAAAAATTTTCATTTCACATACATTTTGTCCCTTAAACGGGCTCACGAGGCCCAAAACATGTATTAGAGGCAGCTCGGGACTAAACCAAGAACTTAAGAAAAACTTGAAAAATTTCATGCTTTAAGGCTCCACACGCCCGTGTGGATATAGACCGTGTAGTCATACACGCCCGTGTGGCTTGAGACACGCCCATGCCTTTAGTCCGTGTGCAACACTGACTTAAAATTTTAGGTGCAGGGGACACACGGCTAGACAACACGCCCATGGGGGCAGACTGTGTGTCACACACAGTCTAGACACACGCCCGTGTGTTTACCCGTGTGGACAATTCCAAGGCTATTTTCCAAGCCATTTGTCACCCTCACAACATATGCACACATACTTATTCAATAACATACAACATGGCATAAATGAGCTCTTAAACATCTACAAACATGCTATGCTCATATCAATTTCTTATGCAATAAATATCATAGAATTTACTCACATCATTACCACATACTTGTCATAATTATCATTACGTCACAAACCTCATGTCCATCAATAGGCATGCATAATCATATCCACAAACCATTTATGAGGCATTATTAACTAGTTACCAATCTCTTAATCTTGCATCAGTTACTAACTCATCAATGAATCTCAATTCAATCTCTAGGCATACATGCTGTAAGCCACATCACAAGAGATAATAACATACATGCATAAGAATAATCATATAGGCCCATAACGTCATTAGCCGACATAGACCAATTTACATAACTATATACTACCTTAATAACAATCCAATGCCTTTGGCTAAATCATAATATCACATACTCAACATTAAAACCCTATACATGCCATAAACTCAAAACACTAGGATTTACTTACGCCGATAGCGTTAACTCGACAGTGTGATAATATCTTTGATGACCTCCAACCCGAGCTAACCTGGCAACCCTAGGGAATATGGGAAAGAAAGGGGGGGTAAGCTTTACGCTTAGTAAGTTCATATGAAAACAATAAGCAACTCATTAACATGTTTTATCAATGTTTACAACATATTCTCAAGTTCACAACAAGTTGTCTTCCTGAGCAATAGTCACTAAATTATTTATATCTGAAGCTACAAAACTCCAAATTTTGTTCCGTTAATTTTACTTGAAATTAGACTCATGTACCTTTCTACCATAAAATTTACAGAATTTTTTTGTATATCCAATTAGTACAGTTTATTCCTCAAAATTACCCCTTATTCACTATCTGACAGTTTTGATCCTTCTACACTAAAGTTCAATTATCTCATAGCACAGGACTCAAATAATATTCTCGTCTATTTATCTTGAAACTATACTCATTAAGGATTCTAAAAATATAAATTATAACACATAAATATTTTTTTACAATTTATAATGATTTTCTCAAACCAGAACAGGGGATCTCAAAGTCATCCTGACTCTGTTTCACAAAACTTCAAATATCTCATCATAGGAAGTTCTCTTCTTATATTGTTTCTTTTGTAAGAAACTAGACTCAATAAGCTTTATTTTCATATTTTATTCAGCTTCTAACTCATTTTCCACTATTTTTAGTGTATTTTCAAAGTTACACTACTGCAGTAACCCAAATCTGTCATGGCTAAATTACCCATTCATGATCATTATTCACAAAATTAATACAACATCATTTCATCCATCATGGTAAGAACCCATATCTATGCATCATAGATCATCACATATCAAGGCATTCTCATAAGCTTAGTGTACATACCTGCACAAATCGTAACATAACTCAAGTACATACTCACCAATGACTTACCTTATTGGGACCATCATCAACTCTTTCCTCGGATTACCCATTGAACACTTGGAATACTAATCGGATACTCGAAAAAACCTTTGCACATAAGTGCCTCAATTGTAGCTAAAGCTACCTTATATCTCATGACATTTAAATGCTCACTCTTGAGCTACTCATCTAGACTCATAATTCCTAGTGATATGTCACTCGTATCCTATTTTATTCCTAAGGTTCAAACGGGATTTTTCCTCGCCTATCAAGGCTTTGTCTTATCATATTTCTATTAATCACTTCACATTAATATTTGTACAATTCATGGGATGATAACATTTAAATACATGTATAGCATGGTATTGTTTACATACGAACTTACCTTGATACCACAAAGGTGAAAAGACGTAATTGTCCATAAATTGATTTTCCCCGTTCTAGGCCCAAATCGCATTTTTCAACATCTAAAACATCACATTTAGCTAATTAAAACAATGTCTAAATCAAATTAGTCCATTGACACACTTTGACAAAATTTACAATTTTGGCCCTCTATTTTGCCAAAATTACCAAATTGCCCCTAGGCTCGTAAAATGATTTTATCACATTTCTTTACTCCTTGAGCTTAGATGAACCATTTTCATAATTATAGCAACTCATAATTTCAACTATTTCACACATTTACAACTTGTTTTACAACTTTGCATAATAACCTTTTTAAGGTATTTTCATGCAAATTTCCTTCACAAAAGTTGTTTATTAGACAACTATAACTCACATTCTTCCATAAAAACTCAGCAAACAACACATATACATTCATGGCAAAACCCTAGACTCTTTATCATTTTGCAAACTAGACCCCTCCTTTGAAAGCTTATGCTTTAGTTCCAAAAATGTAAAAATCATCAAGAAATAACCAAAGATTACTCACTTGTTAGGGCTTAAAGTGGCTGAAAGTTTAAAGCTCAAAACCCCCATTCTTTGCTTCCATTTTCGTGAGGAAGAAGAAGAAATGAAAGAGAAAATGACATTTTATTTCTTTTTCTTATTTTATTACAATTAGTAAAAATTAAAACACCTAAAAGCCACAAATTTTGGCTTTTTGACCAATTGGTCTCCCCTTGGCCGGCCACACACTTAAAAAGGGTCTAATTTCCCTTTAAAGGCCTCCAATTTTAGTTCTCTATTTTATTAACACATTTAGGCATTAACACAATTTTTACATTTTTACGCGATTTAGTCCTTTTTCGAAATTGGACTAGAAATCGCTAAAATTAACTTACCAAAATTTACATGCACTTATAAAATTATATTATAACACATAAAATAATACTAAAAAAAATTTCTCTGGCCTTGGAATAGTGGTCTCAAAACCACTATTTCGACTAGGCCCAAAATCGGGCTGTTACAATCATGGCCGAATGTTCACCTAAATTATTTAGTCAGGATTATTCAACTTTCAAACCAAGACATCAAATAAAATCACATACACATTTATACATTCGAATAAACTCAAGAAAACATAACATGACATTTAACATACTCAATTTCCTATGTAGCCGAATATATACAATTGCACATATGTATATACACATAGTTAAAAACCTTTTTAATAAAACTTCAGTTACTCATCTTCAAACCGAAATTATATATTATACCCATACATGTTCACTAATAAGTTCATATACAACTTGTAACATAAATAACTTAGCTTGCTTACCTTGTTTCTGTAAATAATAGATTATTACATACCTGATCGTTAAGCTCACATTTCATATTTATTCACAACTTATTCATGCCCGATGAACCATTCGGAATTAGGTAGGACACTCAGATTATCACACATATATTGTACAATGCCAACGTCCCAGACGTGGTCTTACATGTAACTACATATTGATGCCACTGTCCCAGATAGGGTCTTACTCGTAAACACATATCGGAATCACATATTGATGCCATGGTCTTACTCGAACACAGATTTCGGAATCCTATGTCATGACATATGTATCTAACTATTCTTAGGCTTCATACGGGGCTTTCGGACGTCATAACTCGCTCGAGACGGATTCAGAAATGTAGTAATCCATCCTTTTCACATTCGGCTTTAGTAATTATAAATTCATACATTTCATAATAGCAAGTATCTCTAGCATTTAACTATAATTAAACTCGTTTATTTGTTTATAAACTTACCTCAGACGTCGTAAAACGGAATCGGGCAGCTAGTCGACAACTTTCGTCTTTTCCCGATCCAAATCTGATTTCTTTAGTTCTTGATCTAAACATATTCAAATTAAGCTCATTCAAATATATTTTCATTCAATTTAGTCCAAAAACACATAAATAGGCAAATTACCATTTTACCCCTAACATTTACAATTTTTACTATTTAGTCCCTATTGCAGAAAACACAAAATTTCACAACATCCAAGTTAGGCCGATTAGTACCCATGCTCATACAAGTCCACATATTTTATCAATTTCACATTTTATTCCCTCAAATTATTATTTTTGCAATAAGTCCTAATTACTCAAAATCATTAAAAACTTCAATACAAAAATGTGTTAATCTAAAACATATCTTTCATTTTTCATCATCAAACAAAAAAAATCACAAGCTATCAACAATGGCACAACTCAAAATATTCATCAAAATAAAAAATTCAAGCATGAGTTTTTTTGTAACACCCCGTACCCGAGACCGTTGCCGGAGTCGAACACGAGGTATTTACGGACTTATTTCGTTGATTTTCACAGTCCATTTTAAAAATTTCCAGACAAGCTGGCTAACTGCGTCACTGTTACCTTAAAATTTATATCTTGAGTTCCAGAACTCGGAAACCAGTTTCGTAAATTTTACCTGAAGCTAGACTCATATATAAATCTACAAATTTTTTTCTAGAATTTTTGGTTGAGCCAATTAGTACAGTTTATTAGTTAAAGTCTCCCCTGTTTCAGGGTTCGACTGCTCTGACCTTCATGCATTACCACTTATATATCTTCCTGTACAGGGATTCATTACTTATGCCGTTTGTTTCTAACGAAACTAGACTCAAAAAGGAATCTATAAATATATGGCATGACGTTTAATTATCTCTGGTTAATTTATAGTGAATTTCCAAAGTCAGATCAGGGGATCCAGAAATCTCTCTGGCCCTATTCCACGAAAACTTAAATATCTCTTAAAATACAACTCATATGATCGTTACGTTTCTTCCATATGAAAGTAGATTCATCAAGGTTTGATTACATAATTTATTCACTATTTAATTTCATTCCTACTATTTTTAGTGATTTTTCAAATCCACACCACTGCTGCTGTCAGCATCTGTTTTTAATGTAAACTTTACCTATTTCATGGTTTTCCATGAATCAACTAGAATTTGTCATACAAAGCACCCAAAATGATCATGATTAACCATTCCAATGGCTAATTGTTACCAAACATTTCCATACCTCTCAATGAACAACGTACAAAACGATTATAATGCTATGCTCAAAGTGTATATAAGCCATTTTCGCATGGCTATCCAAATTTATACAAAACCAAAGGGTACATGACCAACAACAAAAAGGGTAGTCCTATACATGCCATTTTCAGAGTTCAACCAAAAGTGTACCAAAAGGGCTTTGATAGTGTGGACGACTTCGACTTCGACAATCCCGAGTCCGATAGCTGACGAACCAAAATCTATAAAACAGAGATTCAAAGAACGGAGTAAGCATTTAATGCTTAGCAAGTTTTGAGCAATGAAATTAGGCACAACTGAAGTATAGCATTCATATAACTAAACGGATAGTTTCATATACACATATTCTCAAAAATCAGTCCTACTTCACATTTCCAACCCTTATATTCACACATAAGGGATCAACTTAACCAAAGGCCGGAAGCTCATTAATTGACTGAGCGAATAATATTTAAAAGGAACCAACTACTCCAATGCATATACGAAACGTACCTCATCGTTGGGATTTTACGAGCGTATTAATTGAAATTATTACAGCAAGATCGCTTATTCCCAAACCAAGTATCTTCGGAATTTAGCCGGATATAGCTACTTGCTCAAAAGCCTTCGGGACTTAGCTCGATTATAGTAACTCGCACAAATGCCTTCGGGACTTAGCCCGGTTATAGTAGCTCGCACAATTGCCTTCGGGCTTAGCCCGGAATTAGTCACTAGCACAAATGCCTTCGGGACTTAGCCCGGTTATCATCCAAATATCCGTGCACATATCAATAAATCATGACACATCTATATTTCATTTTCATAACTAGAATTCAAACACAAGTCACTTATCAAGCATTATCATTTTCGGCTCAATAGTTACATACAAAGAGCATGATTTTAATTTACTTAAAACATAATCTAATCGAATCATAATCTAAGATCCATTACTCAAAAACTTACCTCGGATGTTGTCGAACAATTTCGGCAGCTATTCGATCACTTTTTCCTTTCTCTTGTCCAACTTTGGTCCTCTAAGCTCTTGAGCTAATTCAAGCAAATTTAGCTTATTAAAGTCTCATTATGCTAGCTTATGGCCGAATATGACAAGGAGTTGATAGGTCATATGGCCACCTTTAGCGCAAATACAAAGTGGTCATACGCATTTTTAATCACATTGAGCAATTTAATACAATTAATCTAACATTTCCTCATGTGCACCTTCATGACCGAATACCCACATCATTAACCTAATATCAATTAACTAAGCACTTATACAAATTCTCCTTGAGCCGATTATCTAAGTCAAGATAAAAGCATCAATATGCTTGCCCCTAACCGAATACATGCAACACCAATCTATCTCATGTGGCCGAATATGCATGTCTATGTTGAGGCCAATTATATGCTTAATACTTCCTACAAATATGGTTACTTGTATTAACTACATACCATTTTATTTCAAGTTCAAAACTCGGCTAATACACATATATACACTAGTAATCAAATACTAATATTTGCACTTCACCTTACTACCATTTCTCATGCAAATAACATGAACAACAACCATATTTCCTACTATGGCCGAATGCATCAAGACACCATACCATTTCAATTTTGGTCATGGGTCAAACAAAGAACCTAATGTCTAACTAAAAAAAATGCTAAAAAAGAAAATCCAAGAGGCATCAATCCACCATCACATGTATCATTACAAAGCTTCACATTTAGCATGCAAATGACATCAACACAAATCCACCTTAGCCAAAACTTAACTCATCTTCATGCATCATCACCACAACATCAAACACCAACCAAGAAGACAACACCCATGGCCGAATATCATCTCCATCACATAGCAAAGATTTAAACCATGGGCTAGGTAGAACTCGAGCTAACAACTAAAACATGCATGCATCTCATGGAACATCATCAAACATACCTTAATCTAGATACAAGTATGGCCGAACCTCCTCAACCTTTTCTTCCCCTCCTTCCTTTGATTTTTTTCGGTCAAGAAGAAACAAATGAGAACTTTTTTTTTCATCATCCTACTTACCATTATTATTTTATTGCCCATGCTCCTTATTTTATTTTTCCTAACATAAAACACTAACATAAAAGGTTTATAATACCTTTTATCCCATAACATGGCCGGCCACTAGTCAAAATTTGGGTAATTTGACATGCAAACCCATCACCTTTATAACATCCATTAATAGGCCACTTACATTTGCCTAGCACATTTCTAAATTTTCTCACATAAGTCCTATTAACTAAATTCACATGCAATTTACTAAATCGAAGCTTAAAACTTTCACACATTCATATTTACATATTTTAGACAATAATCATCATATTCAAATAATTTGGTGACTCAGTTTAGCGGTCCCGGAACCGTTTTCCGACTAGGGTCACTTTAGGGCTGTCACAACTCTCCCCCACTAAAAAAAATTTTCGTCCCCGAAAATCTTACCGGTAAATAGGTTTGGGTATCGTTCTCTCATAGAGTTCTCGGTTTCCCAAGTAGCTTCTTCGATTCTGTGTTTGAGCCTTAACACTTTTACTAAAGGAACCTTTTTGTTTCGCAACTCTTTCACTTCACGAGCTAGGATACGAATTGGTTCTTCTTCATAACTCATATCGGCTTGAATTTCAACCTCAGAGGGACTTATTGTGTGCGAAGGATCAGGTCTGTAACGTTGAAGCATCAAAACATGAAAAACGTTGTGGATCCTTTCAAGTTCAGGGGGCAAAATCAATCTATACGCAACTGGACCGACTCGTTCGGATATTTCATATGGCCCGATGAACCTCGGACTCAATTTGCCCTTACGCCCAAATCTGAGTATCTTTTTCCAAGGTGAAACTTTAAGAAACACTTTATCTCCCACCTGATACTTAATATCCTTTCGTTTCAAATCCGCGTACGACTTCTGATGATCTGATGCTGCCTTCAGACTTTCACGAATTATTTTTACTTTCTGCTCAGCATCTTTAATCAAATCAACTCCGAAAATTTTAGTTTCACCGAGCTCGGTCCAAAACAATGGTGTACGGCATTTTCGACCGTACAAAGCCTCATAGGCACTTGATCGGCTGAAGTAAACCCGTAGGCACTTGATGTTCCGCTTTCACTTGCTGACATACTAAGCACTTCGAAACGAAATAGGAAATGCCTCGTTTCATACCATGCCACCAAAACTGACGTCTCAGAACGTTGTGCATTTTCGTACTCCCCGGGTGAATTGACATTCGGCTACAATGAGCTTCGTTCAGAATCATCAAAATAAGTTCTGAATTTCTTGGAACACACAACCGACTTCTGAACCTCAAACAATCATCATCATTAGTTTGAAACTCTGACTCCATATTCAAAACACATTCAGCCCGTTTTGCAACCAGTTCATCATCGACTTTCTGAGCTTCACGAATTTGATGAATCAACAATGGTTTGGCCTGTAATTCTGCCACTAACACATTGTCGGATAGAACAGACAAGTGTACATTCATCGCTCGTAAAGCAAACAGTGTTTTACGACTTAAGGCATCCGCAACCACATTAGCCCTTCCCGGGTGATAGGCAATGACAAGCTCATAATCTTTTAACAACTCGAGCCAACGTCTTTGTCGCAGATTCAAGTCTCTTTGAGTCATCAAATATTTGAGACTTTTGTGATCCGAATATACATGACACTTCTCACCAAATAAGTAATGTCGCCATATTTTCAAAGCGAATACGATGGCAGCTAGTTCAAGATCATGGGTCGGATAATTTTTCTCATGTGGCTTCAGTTGTCTCGATGTATAAGCTACAACTCGACCCTCTTGCATCAATACGCAACCCAACCCAAGTAGGGATGCATCACTATAAATGACAAACTCTTTGCCTGATTCGGGCTGCACTAGTACTGGAGCTTCAGTCAAACAAGTTTTTAGTTGATCGAAACTTTTCTAACACTTTTCTGTCCATTCAAACTTAACATCTTTCTGAAGTAGTTTCGTCATTGGTGTGGCTATCATCGAGAAACCCTTTACAAAGCGTCTGTAGTAACTGGCAAGTCCCAAAAAGCTCTGAACTTCAGTAATATTTCTCGGAGGCTTCCAGTTAAGTATGGTCGAAATTTTGTTCGGATCAACTCGAATACTCGATGCAGACACCACATGACCCAAGAAGCTAACCTCTATTAACCAGAACTCACACTTACTGAACTTAGCATATAACTGCTTATCCCATAAAATTTGCAACACTAATCCCAGGTGTTCAGCATGATCGGTTTCATTTCTCGAATAGACCAAAATATCATCGATAAACACAACTACAAACCGATCCAAATACGGTCTGAAGATCCGATTCATCAAATCCATAAATACCGTGGGGGCATTAGTGAGCCCAAACGGCATCACTAAGAATTCGTAGTGACCGTATCTCATTCTGAAAGCAGTTTTGGGTATATCCGAATCTCGAATTCGCAACTGATAATAACCCGATCTCAAATCTATCTTTGAAAACACCGAGGCTCCCTTTAGCTGATCAAACAAATCGTCAATGCGCGGTATCGGATATTTATTCTTTATTGTCACCTTATTCAGCTGACGATAGTCGATGCACAACCTCATGGTTCCGTCCTTCTTTTTCACAAACAATACTGGTGCACCCCAAGGTGAGAAACTTGGTCGAGCGAAACCTCTATCCGTCAACTCTTGCAACTAAGCTTTCAATTCCTTTAATTCTGTTGGTGCCATACGATACGGAGCTATCGAAATCGGTGTAGTCCCAGGTACAAGCTCAATACCAAACTCTACCTCCCGAACGGGTGGTAAACCCGGTAATTCTTCGGGAAAAACATCCGGGTATTCACAAACCACTGGCACAGATTCAGGCTTCTTTTCTAACTCTTTGTCATCAAGTACATACGCAAGGTATGCTTCACACCCCTTTCTTACATATTTCTGAGCCAACATCGATGATATTACAGCTGGCAACCTATTCAAGTCAGTAGACTCAACTCGGATTACCTCGTTATTTACACACCTTAAATCGATGGTTTTTCTTTTGCAATTTACAGTTGCATCATGTACGGTCAACCAATCCATACCGAGGATAACATCAAATTCGTCAAACGGTAAAAGCATCAAATCGGCTGGAAAACAGGAACCTCGGATTACTAGGGGATATTTCTTGCACACTTTGTCGACAAGCACGTAACGACCCAAAGGATTTGACACCCGAATTACAAACTCAGTAGACTCAACAGGTAGAGTCTTATTGGATGCCAAGGTTTCACATATATAAGAATGAGTAAAACCAGGGTCAATCAAAGCAATTACATTAGTATCAAAGAGAGTAAGAGTACCGGTAATAACATCTGGCGAGGAAGCATCCTCGCGTACGCGTATAGCGTAAGCTCTAGCAGGAGCACGAGCCTCAGATCTGGTTGTAGCATCTCTAGATCCTCTCTGACCGCCACTAGCATTTCCCGCATTTCCAGATGGTCTACCCTGAGCACTAGTAGCACCAGGTTTTCCACTCTGATTTACGTTCTGTTTAGACAATCTCGGGCAATCTTTAATAAAGTGGTCAACTGATCCGCACTTGTAACAGGAGCGGTCATGGAATCTACAACTCCCCGAATGCCATTTACCACAATACTGACACTCTATTCTATCTCGACGATCATTTCCAACACTGGCGACCGAAGTGACTCGTGCACTCACAGGGGGTCGATCGTGATCTCGTCTAGAAAAACCCGAAGTGTCTCTAGACCGGCCTAAGTCATCTCTAAATTTCTTCGATGACTATTGGAAGGGCTTCCCCGAAGACCTCTTACGAAACTCCTTTGCTCCCACCTCAGCTTTTCTTTTCTCCATACTGAGCTCCTCGGCTTTGCAAGCTCGCTCGACAAGTACCACAAATTCTCGGATTTCCAAAATGCCAACATACAGCTTTATATCATCGTTCAGCCCATCCTCGAAACGTTTACACATCACGGCTTCTGAAGAAATACATTCTCGAGCGTACCGGATAAGCCTTACAAACTTTCGTTCATAATCGGTAACCGACATGGAACCTTGTTTAAGTTAAAGAAATTCCTTCCGTTTTTGATCCATGAATCTCTGACTGATATACTTTTTCCGAAACTCGATTTGGAAAAACTCCCAAGTTACTTGCTCTCTGGGCACAACAGAAGCCAACGTATTCCACCAATAGTAGGCAGAGTCACGTAGCAAGGAGATAGTACACTTTAGGCACTCATCGGGTGTGCAAGATAGCTCATCGAGTACCCGAATAGTGTTGTCCAACAAAAATTCAGCTTGCTCGGCATCATCGTTGTCCGTAGCTTCAAATTCGGTAGCCCCGTGTTTTTGGATTCTGTCAACTGGGGGCTTATTTGACCTTATTTGGTCAGTTGCTGGAGGTATTGTAGGTGCGAGGGTGGTATTAGTCGGGAATGGAGGTTGTGGAACAGCCGTATTAGTTCGAATGTATTGGTTGAACCAACCATTCATCACACTATAAAAAGCTTGTCTAGCTTCATCGTTCGGATTACTAGCAATAGGTTGAGAGTCCACCGGCGCTGTCCCTTGTGCGGGAGCAGGCTCTACACTCTCAAGATCATCAGCTACCGCTCGGTTGGGATCGGGATCCATTACTATAAATAAACACATTTTCAATTGTCAGAAATCACCACACTATCAAATAATCACATAATGGCATGTATAGCTAGACCCAAACGTATTACGGTAGTCCTAGAATCAACTAAACCGTAGCTCTGATACCAATAAAATTGTAACACCCCGTACCCGAGACCGTTTCCGGAGTCGAACACGAGGTATTTACGGACTTATTTCGTTGATTTTCACAGTCCATTTTAAAAATTTCCAGACAAGCTGGCTAACTGCGTCACTGTTACCTTAAAAATCATATCTTGAGTTCCAGAACTCGGAAACCAGTTTCGTAAATTTTAACTGAAGCTAGATTCATATATCCATCTACAAATTTTTTTCTAGAATTTTTGGACGAGCCAATTAGTACAGTTTATTAGTTAAAATCTCCCCTGTTTCAGGGTTTGATTGCTCTGACCTTCATGCATTACGACTTATATATCTTCCTGTACAGAGCTTCATTACTTATGCCGTTTGTTTCTAACGAAACTAGACTCAAAAAGGAATCTATAAATATATGGCATGACCTATAATTATCTCTGGTTAATTTATAGTGAATTTCCAAATTCAGATCAGGGGATCTAGAAATCTCTCTGGCCCTGTTCCACGAAAACTTAAATATCTCTTAAAATACAACTCATATGATCGTTTCGTTTCTTCCATATGAAAGTAGATTCATCAAGGTTCGATTAAATAATTTATTCACTATTTAATTTCATTCCTACTATTTTTAGTGATTTTTCAAATCCGCACCACTGCTGCTGTCAGCATCTGTTTTTAAGGTAAACTTTACCTATTTCATGGTTTTCCATGAATCAACTAGAATTTGTCATACAAAGCACCCAAAATGATCATGATTAACCATTCCAATGGCTAATCGTTACCAAAAAATTCCATACCTCTCAATGAACAACGTACAAAACGATTATAATGCTATGCTCAAAGTGTATATAAGCCATTTTTGCATGGCTATCCAAATTTATACAAACCAAAGGGTACATGACCAACAACAAAAAGGGTAGTCCTATACATGCCATTTTCAGAGTTCAACCAAAAGTGTACCAAAAGGGCTTTGATAGTGTGGACGACTTCGACTTCGACAATCCCGAGTCCGATAGCTGACGAACCAAAATCTATAAAACAGAGATTCAAAGAACGGAGTAAGCATTTAATGCTTAGTAAGTTTTGAGCAATGAAATTAGGCACAACTGAAGTATAGCATTCATATAACTAAACGGATAATTTCATATACACATATTCTCAAAAATCAGTCCTACTTCACATTTCCAACCCTTATATTCACACATAAGGGATCAACTTAACCAAAGGCCGGAAGCTCATTAATTGACTGAGCGAATAATATTTAAAAGGAACCAACTACTCCAATGCATATACGAAACGTACCTCATCGTTGGGATTTTACGAGCGTATTAATTGAAATTATTACAGCAAGATCGCTTATTCCCAAACCAAGTATCTTCGGAATTTAACCGGATATAGCTACTTGCTCAAATGCCTTCGGGACTTAGCCCGGTTATAGTAACTCGCACAAATGCCTTCGGGACTTAGCCCGGATATAGTAGCTCACACAATTGCCTTCGGGCTTAGCCCGGAATTAGTCACTAGCACAAATGCCTTCGGGACTTAGCCCGGTTATCATCCAAATATCCATGCACATATCAATAAATCATGACACATCTATATTTCATTTTCATAACTAGAATTCAAACACAAGTCACTTATCAAGCATTATCATTTTCGGCTCAATAGTTACATACAAAGAGCATGATTTTAATTTAATTAAAACATAATCTAATCGAATCATAATCTAAGATCCATTACTCAAAAACTTACCTCGGATGTTGTCGAACAATTTCGGCGGCTATTCGATCACTTTTTCCTTTCCCTTGTCCAACTTTGTTCCTCTAAACTCTTGAGCTAATTCAAGCAAATTTAGCTTATTAAAGTCTCATTATGCTAGCTTATGGCTGAATATGACAAGGAGTTGATAGGTCATATGGCCACCTTTAGCGCAAATACAAAGTGGTCATACGCATTTTTAATCACATTGAGCAATTTAATACAATTAATCTAACATTTCCTCATGTGCACCTTCATGACCGAATACCCACATCATTAACCTAATATCAATTAACTAAGCACTTTAACAAATTCTCCTTGAGCCGATTATCTAAGTCAAGATAAAAGCATCAATATGCTTGCCCCTAACCGAATACATGCAACACCAATCTATCTCATGTGGCTGAATATGCATGTCTATGTTGAGGCCAATTATATGCTTAATACTTCCTACAAATATGGTTACTTGTATTAACTACATACCATTTTGTTTCAAGTTCAAAACTCGGCTAATACACATATATACACTAGTAATCAAATACTAATATTTGCACTTCACCTTACTACCATTTCTCATGCAAATAACATGAACAACAACCATATTTCCTACTATGGCCGAATGCATCAAGACACCATACCATTTCAATTTTGGTCATGGGTCAAACAAAGAACCTAATGTCTAACTAAAAAAAATTCTAAAAAAGAAAATCCAAGAGGCATCAATCCACCATCACATGTATCATTACAAAGCTTCACATTTAGCATGCAAATGACATCAACACAATCCACCTTAGCCGAAACTTAACTCATCTTCATGCATCATCACCACAACATCAAACACCAACCAAGAAGACAACACCCATGGCCGAATATCATCTCCATCACATAGCAAAGATTTAAACCATGGGCTAGGTAGAACTCGAGCTAACAACTAAACCATGCATGCATCTCATGGAACATCATCAAACATACCTTAATCTAGATACAAGTATGGCCGAACCTCCTCAACCTTTTCTTCCCCTCCTTCCTTTGATTTTTTTTCGGTCAAGAAGAAACAAATGAGAACTTTTTTTTTCATCATCCTACTAACCATTATTATTTTATTGCCCATGCTCCTTATTTTATTTTTCCTAACATAAAACACTAACATAAAAGGTTTATAATACCTTTTATCCCATAACATGGCCGGCCACTAGTCAAAATTTGGGTAATTTGACACGCAAACCCATCACCTTTATAACATGCATTAATAGGCCACTTACATTTGCCTAGCACATTTCTAAATTTTCTCACATAAGTCCTATTAACTAAATTCACGTGCAATTTACTAAATCGAAGCTTAAAACTTTCACACATTCATATTCACATATTTTAGACAATAATCATCATATTCAAATAATTTGGTGACTCGGTTCAGCGGTTGTGACACCCCAAAATTTACCCTAGTCGGGAAGTGGTTTCGGGACCGCTAAACCGCGTCATAAAAATAATTAGCTGTCATATTTGATGCTTATTATATGTATATATGCATGTGTGAAAATTCCATGTTTGAATTTTTTTAATTGAAGGTGAATTTTAGTAAATAGGACCTATGTGAGAAAATCTGGAAATGTGATTGGTTAAATTACAAGGACCTATTAAAGCATGTGGTGAGAATAATGGCTTTGCATGTCAAATACCCCTTCTTTTATACATAGTGGCCGGCCATGATGGAGCATATGTTAGAATAGGTGGTAAGTTTCCATGAAGTGGTCTTTATTTTATGTAAAGGAAAGGAAATAATAAAAAGAAATACTAAGGATAATAAAGAAGTAACAAAAAAAAAAGGGGTCATTACCTTGTTCTTCTTAGCCGTACAAGAAGAAGAAAAATGAGGGGGGGAGCAAAGGCATTCGGCCTTTTGAATGAAGAGGAGGTTAGTAAATTTTGTTAATTTTTCTTTTGAAATAATAGTTGTTTGGGTTAATCATCACGTTTTCTTACCTAGCCATACTAAAATTTCGAATTTAGAGTGTTGGATGGAGCTTTCGGTTATGGTATGTGTGAGAAGAACTTGATTTTTTCTTACCTTTAAGTTTTGATGGATAAAGAAACAAAAGGTTGTTGATGAAAGAAATTAATGTGTTAAGAGATTATATGAAACTTATTCATGTTTATATATGTTATATGCATTGAAAATGGTTGATGATTTTGGAGGTGATTAGCTTGAATCGGCCATGGTATATCCATAAACACGATCTATGCTTGTTATGTTACTCATGGTTAAAACGATTCGGCTATGACTCTTGTAAAAAAAAAGTAAAAATAGACATGTGAATTTAAAAGATGGTATGAACAAATGTGGAGTTTTGCTAGTTTAAGAGTATTCGGCCAAGTGTTCATGTGGTGGAAATTAAGTGTTAAATGGAATGAAAATGATGTTATATGGGGGTATGTATATTCGGCCATATGAGTGAATACATAGATGATGTTAAATTTGATTATGTATAATGGGCCATATAGAGTACACATGGTGATATTAACCTTAATTCTTTATAATTGATCAAGTGGATGATGTTGGTTTATATGGTCGAATTTGAATTATGAATATGTACCTTGAAATAGAATGTTGCCGTATGCTTCTTTTGATATGAAACTATTAATGTTATGGGATATAAATAACTAGCAAGGTAATTAAACTAGTTGATTTATTTATTTAAGCTCAAGAACCTAAAGGAGAGGCGTCCAACAAGGGGAAATCGAAGGTCATCGAGTAGCCGACTCGGAATTATTTTACCCAACATAAAGTAAGTCATTAAGCATATACTTGGTATTAATTCAAATGGTCATAACATCTATGTAATGATGCCGAATGGAATGAATAAATATATATATATACATGTATGTATGTGATGATGAAATTGTTGAATGAAAAGAAAAGAGGTGAGACGTGTTGAGTTGTTAATCTCGGCACTAAATGTGCGGGTATAACCATTTATGACCATGAGATTGGCGCTAAGTGTGCGGGTTTAAATTGTACAGCACTAAGTGTGCGAGTTGGACTATGTAGCACTAAGTGTGCGAATTGACTATGTTGCACTAAGTGTGCGAATTGACTATGTAGCACTAAGTGTGCGAGTTTGATTATGTAGCACTAAGTGTGCGAGTTGGCTATATAGCACTGAGTGTGCGGACTTAATATACATCCTTGAATCATTATGGACACTATGTGTGCGACACTATTGAGTCGATCATGGACAGCGGATCGGGTAAGTGTCTTGAGTTCATGGCTAATAGGTGCTATGTCTATACTTGGTGTTGAGCTTGGTAAGTTTGAACCTATGTGACAAATATACTTGAAGTCACGTACATAAAATTTATCGTAGAATGGGTGAAAGGCCGTTTAGTTGTATGTTTGTAACGAAAATAAAATGATTTATGAAAATGCCTCGAATATCCTATTGATGAGTATGTGGATTGTGAATGCATAAATTGGTATGAAATTGAAACGATAGGTTGGAGGAACTATGGTATGGTTCGGAATGGATGGAGTAATTAGCCTCGTTCCATTTTGTTTTCTCTTGTGATAATGTTATTGATGGATGGTAGTGCATAGCTTATGACTTACTGAGTTATAAACTCACTCGGTGTTTCCTTGTCACCTATTCTAGGTTTCTTGGACACATCTCTTTTTGCGTGGTCGGGCCGTCATCGAAGTCATCACACCGGATAGCAAGTTTTGGTACTTTCTTCTTAGTCGGCTTAGGAGAACATTTCGGCATGTATAGGCTATTATGTTGTGTTTGAACTTTGGTATGTAAACTTTTAGCCATGCGAAAATGGCATAAATGTTCGGTTGGGTTTGGATTCATACGTTAGGTCGCAAATCTTGATAATTCGACCTTTTTATGCCATACGTCATGGTTGATTATTTTGGTGTTAAATTCATGATATGGCAATAGTATAGTAGGGGAAAGTTTGACAATGATTAGCCTTTGGCATGGTTAGTCATGATCATAATTTGTGATATGCATGATGAATTATTAGTTAGATCAAGGAGTAAACACGAAGTGGGCATAGTTGCTTTCGTAACAGATGCTGGCAGCAGCAGTGACATGAGATTGAAAAATCACTAAAAATAGTAGGAATGGAATTGATTGATGAATAAATTATGTAATCGAAGCTCGATGAGTCTATTTTCATATAGAAGTAACGAAAGGATCATATGGAGAGTATGTTAAGAGATAATCAGGTTCTCGTGGGACAGGACCAGAACGGTTTCTGGATTCCCTGCTCCGACTTTGGAAATTCATTATAAATTAACCAGAGATAATTAGGAGTCATTCTATATATGTATAGATTCCTCTCTGAGTCTAGTTTCTATAGAAACAAACGGCATCAGCATTGAAGTTCTGTACAGGGAGATATCCAGGTCGTAACGCGCAAAGGTCAGTGTAGTCGACCCCAGTAACTTGGGAGAATTTGACTAATAAACTGTACTAATTGGCCCAACCAAAAATTCTAGAAAAAAACATGTAGATGGGAATATGAGTCTAGTTTCAGGGAAAAATCACAAAACTGATTTTCGAGTTGTGAAACTCAAGATATGATTTTTAAAGCGACAAGTACGCAGATTAGGCAGTGTCTGGAAAATATCTTTATAAGGGGTTATAGTCTGTTAACACCTCGTGTTCGACCCCGGTGTCGGTCTCGGGTTCGGGGTGTTACATTTGATTGGTATCAGAGCTATGGTTTAGTCGGTTCTAGGACTACCATAGCGCGTATGAGTCTAGCTATACATGCCTTAATGTTAATGTTTAAATGTGTGATGACTTCTGACGGTTGAAATGTTTTTGTTTTGATTAGTAAATGGATCCCGGTGTAGAAAGAACCCTAGCGGATGACGTTGAGAGCGTAGCGGCTGCTCCTGCACAAGGGACGCCGCCTGTTGAACCTCAGTCATCTGCGAATAATCAAGGTGAGGGGGCTAAACAAGCCTTCTTTACCATGATGAATGAGTGGGTCGCGCAATATGCCCGAACCAACCCGGCTGTCCAACAATTCCCGAATTTGAATAATCCACCCCAAGAGCCCGTAATGCCATCAGTCACTGATCCTGTGAGGCTGAGTAAGCCACCTGTAGACTTGATTAGGAAGCGCGGGGCTGAGGAGTTCAAGGCCATAGTTACTGATGATGCCGAAAGGGCCGAGTTCTGGCTTGATAACACCATTCGGGTGTTCGATGAACTGTCATGCACACCTGACGAATGTCTAAAATGTGCTGTATCTTTGTTGCGAGACTCAGCCTACTATTGGTGGAGGACCTTGATTTCCATAGTCCCAAACGAACGAGTAACTTGGGACTTCTTTCAGACGGAATTTCGAAAGAAATATATTAGTCAACGGTTCATTGATCAAAAGCGTAAGGAATTCTTGGAACTCAAGCAAGGCCGTATGACAGTATCTGGATACGAACATGAATTCGTAAGACTCAGTAGGTATGCCCGGGAGTGTGTAGCTGATGAGGTTGCTATGTGCAAAAGATTCGAGGAAGGATTGAATGAGGATTTAAAGCTACTAATGGGTATTTTGGAAATAAAAGAATTCGTAACACTAGTCGAACGAGCCTGCAAGGCGGAAGAACTTGGAAAGGAGAAGAAGAAGGCTGAATTTGAAGCTAGAGACTACCGTAAAAGATCGACGGGTAAAGCTCCATTCTCAGCCGTAAAGAAGTTCAGGGAGGACACTAATAAGTCGAGGACGACTGCGGGAATTTCCATCAGAGCAAGACCATCGACGGACTCCTGAGCTACTTCGGTAGCTAGTGTGGGCAATAATCATCTAGAGAAACCTGAATGTCCCCAATGTGGAAGACGACACATAGGTGAATGTTGGGGTAAGTCTATTAACAGGGCCTGTTACGGATGCGGTTCGAAGGACCACTTCATTAGAGATTGCACAGAGCTTGATGAGAAGAATAAGATTCAAGGTGCAAGACCTAGTGGAGTGACAACTAGAGGTAGACCACCGAGAATTTTAGGAGGTAGGGGTGGTAGTCAGAGAGGGGCCTCTGATATGGCTGTTCGAGCCGAGAACCGTACTCCTGCTAGAGCATATGCCATTCGTGCACGAGAGGAGGCATCCTCCCCCGACGTCATCACTGGTACCTTCACTCTCTTTGATACTAATGTGATTGCATTGATTGACCCTGGCTCTACTCATTCATATGTATGCGAAACCTTAGCATCCAGTAAGACTCTACCTGTTGAGTCTACTGAGCTCGTAATTCGAGTGTCAAACCCTTTGGGTCAATGCGTACTTGTTGATAAAGTGTGTAAGAGATGCCCTCTAATAATCCGAGAATCCTGTTTTCCGGCCAATTTGATGCTTTTGCCGTTTGACGAATTTGATGTTATTCTTGGTTTGGATTGGTTGACCGCGCACGATGCGGTTGTGAATTGCAAAAGCAAGACTATTGATTTGAGGTGCGCAAATAACGAGATAATCCAAGTTGAGTCTACGGACTTAAGGGGGTTGCCAGCTGTAATATCAGCAATGTTGGCCCAAAAATATGTAAGAAAAGGGTACGAAGCATACCTTGCGTATGTACTTGATGACAAAGAGTTAGAAAAGAAACCCGAATCTGTGCCGGTGGTTTGTGAATACCCGGATGTTTTTCCTGAAGAATTACCGGGTTTGCCACCTGTTCGGGAGATAGAGTTTGGTATTGAGCTTGTACCTGGAACTACGCCAATTTCGATAGCTCCGTATCGTATGGCACTAACCGAGTTAAAAGAATTGAAAGCTCAATTGCAAGAGTTGACGGATAGAGGTTTCGCTCGACCAAGTTTCTCACCTTGGGGTGCACCAGTATTGTTCGTGAAAAGAAGGACGGAACCATGAGGTTGTGCATTGACTATCGTCAACTAAATAAAGTGACGATAAGAATAAGTATCCGTTACCGCGTATTGATGATTTGTTTGATCAATTAAAGGGAGCATCAGTGTTTTCAAAGATAGATTTGAGATCGGGTTATTATCAGTTGCGGGTTCGAGATTCGGATGTACCCAAAATTGCTTTCAGAACGAGGTACGGTCACTACGAGTTCTTAGTGATGCCGTTTGGGCTCACTAATGCCCCTGCGGTGTTTATGGATTTGATGAATCGGATCTTCAGACCATATCTGGATCGGTTCGTAGTTGTGTTCATTGATGACATCTTGGTCTATTCAAGAGATGAGACCGAACATGCTGAGCATCTGAGGCTAGTGTTGCAAACTTTGCGGGATAAGCAGTTATGTGCTAAGTTCAGTAAGTGTGAGTTCTGGTTAAGAGAGGTTAGCTTCTTGGGTCATGTGGTATCCGCATAGGGTATTCGAGTTGACCCGAGCAAAATTTCAGCCATACTTAACTGGAAGCCTCCGAGAAATGTTACCGAAGTCCGGAGCTTCCTAGGGCTCGTCGGTTATTACTGACGATTTGTCAAAGGTTTCTCGATGATAGCCACACCAATGACGAAGCTACTTCAAAAGGATGTTAAGTTTGAATGGACGGAGAAATATCAGAAAAGTTTCGATCAACTGAAAACTCATTTGACTGAAGCTCCAATTTTAGTGCAACCCGAATCAGGTAAAGAGTTTGTCATCTATAGTGACGCATCCCTACTTGGGTTGGGTTGCGTATTGATGCAAGAAGGTAGAGTTGTGGCCTATGCGTCGAGACAATTGAAGCCACACGAGAGAAATTAACCGACCCATGACCTCGAACTAGCTGCCATCGTGTTTGCTTTGAAAATATGGCGACATTATTTGTTTGGTGAGAAGTGCCATGTATTTTCGGATCACAAAAGTCTCAAGTATTTGATGACTCAAAGAGACTTAAATCTGCGACAAAGACGTTGGCTTGAGTTGTTGAAAGATTACGAGCTTGTCATTGATTACCATCCGGGAAAGGCTAATGTGGTTGCGGACGCCTTAAGCCGGAAATCGCTGTTTGCTTTACGAGCAATGAATGTGCACTTGTCTGTTCTACCCGACAATGTGTTAGTAGCTGAATTAAAAGCCAAACCATTATTGATCCATCAAATTCGTGAAGCCCAGAAAATTGATGATGAATTGGTTGCAAAACGGGCTGAGTGTGTTCCGAACAAGGAATCGGAGTTTCAAATGGATGATGATGATTGTTTGAGGTTCAGAAGTCGTTTGTGTGTTCCAAGGAATTTGGAACTTATTTCGATGATTTTGAATGAGGCTCATAGTGGCTGAATGTCTATCCACCCGAGTAGTACTAAATGTACAACGATCTGAAACGTCAATTTTGGTGGCCGGGCATGAAACGAGACATTTCTGAATTTGTTTCAAGGTGTTTGATATGTCAACAAGTGAAAGCGGAACATCAAGTGCCTTCAGGATTACTTCAGCCGACCATGATACCCGAGTGGAAATGGGATCGAGTCACAATGGACTTTGTATCCGGACTGCCATTGTCAGCAAGTAAGAAGGATACGATTTCGGTTGTTGTTGATAGACTGACTAAGTCGGCTCACTTTATTCCCGTGCGTACGGATTTTTCATTGGATAGACTAGCTGAATTGTACGTTTCTCAGATTGTGAGATTACACGGGGTACCTATTTCTATCGTGTCGGATAGAGATCCGAGATTCACCTCACGATTTTAGAAGAAATTGCAAGAAGCTTTGGGTACCAAGCTGCATTTTAGCACCGCTTTTCATCCCCAAACCGATGGTCAATCCGAGCGGATAATTCAGATACTTGAGGATATGTTGAGATGTTGCATCCTCGAGTTTAGTGGTTCATGGGAACGGTATTTACCCTTGATCGAATTCGCTTACAACAATAGTTTCCAATCAAGTATTAAGATGGCACCTTACGAGGCTTTGTACGGTCGTAAATGCCGTACACCATTGTTTTGGACCGAGCTCGGTGAAAGTAAAATTTTCGGAGTTGATTTAATTAAAGATGCCGAACAGAAAGTAAAGGTAATCCATGAAAGTCTGAAGGTAGCCACAGATCGTCAAAATCGTATGCGGATCTGAAACGGAAGGACATTGAATATCAGGTGGGAGATAAAGTGTTCCTTAAAGTTTCGCCTTGGAAAAAGGTACTTAGGTTTGGCCGTAAAGGCAAGTTGAGCCCGAGATTCATTGGGCCGTATGAAATCTCTGAACGAGTGGGGCCAGTTGCATATAGATTGATTTTGCCTCCTGAACTTGAAAGGATACACGATGTCTTTCATGTTTCGATGCTTCGACGCTATAGATCTGATCCTTCGCACATAATTAGTCCGTCGGAGGTTGAAATTCGAGCCGATATGAGTTATGAAGAAGAGCCGATGTGTATCCTAGCTCGTGAAGTGAAGGAGTTGCGGAACAAAAGGGTTCCGTTAGTAAAGGTGTTATGGCTCAAACACGGGATCGAGGAAGCTACTTGGGAAACCGAGAGTTCGATGAAAGAACGATACCCAAACCTATTTACTGGTAAGCTTTTGGGGACGAAAATTTCTTAAGTGGGGGAGAGTTGTGACACCCCAAAATTTACCCTAGTCGGGAAGTGGTTTCGGGACCGCTAAACCGCGTCATAAAAATAATTAGCTGTCATATTTGATGCTTATTATATGTATATATGCATGTGTGAAAATTCCATGTTTGAATTTTTTTAATTGAAGGTGAATTTAGTAAATAGGACCTATGTGAGAAAATCTGGAAATGTGATTGGTTAAATTACAAGGACCTATTAAAGCATGTGGTGAGAATAATGGCTTTGCATGTCAAATACCCCTTCTTTTATACATAGTGGCCGGCCATGATGGAGCATATATTAGAATAGGTGGTAAGTTTCCATGAAGTGGTCATTATTTTATGTAAAGGAAAGGAAATAATAAAAAGAAATACTAAGGATAATAAAGAAGTAACAAAAAAAAAGGGGTCATTACCTTGTTCTTCTTAGCCGTACAAGAAGAAGAAAAAGGAGGGGGGGAGCAAAGGCATTCGGCCTTTTGAATGAAGAGGAGGTTAGTAAATTTTGTTAATTTTTCTTTTGAAATAATAGTTGTTTGGGTTAATCATCACGTTTTCTTACCTAGCCATACTAAAATTTCGAATTTAGAGTGTTGGATGGAGCTTTCGATTATGGTATGTGTGAGAAGAACTTGATTTTTTCTTACCTTTAAGTTTTGATGGATAAAGAAACAAAAGGTTGTTGATGAAAGAAATTAATGTGTTAAGAGATTATATGAAACTTATTCATGTTTATATATGTTATATGCATTGAAAATGGTTGATGATTTTGGAGGTGATTAGCTTGAATCGGCCATGGTATATCCATAAACACGATCTATGCTTGTTATGTTACTCATGGTTAAAACGATTCGGCTATGACTCTTGTAAAAAAAAGTAAAAATAGACATGTGAATTTAAAAGATGGTATGAACAAATGTGGAGTTTTGCTAGTTTAAGAGTATTCGGCCAAGTGTTCATGTGGTGGAAATTAAGTGTTAAATGGAATGAAATGATGTTATATGGGGGTATGTATATTCGGCCATATGAGTGAATACATAGATGATGTTAAATTTGATTATGTATAATGGGCCATATAGAGTACACATGGTGATATTAACCTTAATTCTTTATAATTGATCAAGTGGATGATGTTGGTTTATATGGTCGAATTTGAATTATGAATATGTACCTTGAAATAGAATGTTGCCGTATGCTTCTTTTGATATGAAACTATTAATGTTATGGGATATAAATAACTAGCAAGGTAATTAAACTAGTTGATTTATTTATTTAAGCTCAAGAACCTAAAGGAGAGGCGTCCAACAAGGGGAAATCGAAGGTCATCGAGTAGCCGACTCGGAATTATTTTACCCAACATAAAGTAAGTCATTAAGCATATACTTGGTATTAATTCAAATGGTCATAACATCTATGTAATGATGCCGAATGGAATGAATAAATATATATATATACATGTATGTATGTGATGATGAAATTGTTGAATGAAAAGAAAAGAGGTGAGACGTGTTGAGTTGTTAATCTCGGCACTAAATGTGCGGGTATAACCATTTATGACCATGAGATTGGCGCTAAGTGTGCGGGTTTAAATTGTACAGCACTAAGTGTGCGAGTTGGACTATGTAGCACTAAGTGTGCGAATTGACTATGTTGCACTAAGTGTGCGAATTGACTATGTAGCACTAAGTGTGCGAGTTTGATTATGTAGCACTAAGTGTGCGAGTTGACTATATAGCACTGAGTGTGCGGACTTAATATACATCCTTGAATCATTATGGACACTATGTGTGCGACACTATTGAGTCGATCATGGACAGCGGATCGGGTAAGTGTCTTGAGTTCATGGCTATAGGTGCTATGTCTATACTTGGTGTTGAGCTTGGTAAGTTTGAACCTATGTGACAATATACTTGAAGTCACGTACATAAAATTTATCGTAGAATGGGTGAAAGGCCGTTTAGTTGTATGTTTGTAACGAAAATAAAATGATTTATGAAAATGCCTCGAATATCCTATTGATGAGTATGTGGATTGTGAATGCATAAATTGGTATGAAATTGAAACGATAGGTTGGAGGAACTATGGTATGGTTCGGAATGGATGGAGTAATTAGCCTCGTTCCATTTTGTTTTCTCTTGTGATAATGTTATTGATGGATGGTAGTGCATAGCTTATGACTTACTGAGTTATAAACTCACTCGGTGTTTCCTTGTCACCTATTCTAGGTTTCTTGGACACATCTCTTTTGCGTGGTCGGGCCGTCATCGAAGTCATCACACCGGATAGCAAGTTTTGGTACTTTCTTCTTAGTCGGCTTAGGAGAACATTTCGGCATGTATAGGCTATTATGTTGTGTTTGAACTTTGGTATGTAAACTTTTAGCCATGCGAAAATGGCATAAATGTTCGGTTGGGTTTGGATTCATACGTTAGGTCGCAAATCTTGATAATTCGACCTTTTTATGCCATACGTCATGGTTGATTATTTTGGTGTTAAAATTCATGATATGGCAATAGTATAGTAGGGGAAAGTTTGACAATGATTAGCCTTTGGCATGGTTAGTCATGATCATAATTTGTGATATGCATGATGAATTATTAGTTAGATCAAGGAGTAAACACGAAGTGGGCATAGTTGCTTTCGTAACAGATGCTGGCAGCAGCAGTGACATGAGATTGAAAATCACTAAAAATAGTAGGAATGGAATTGATTGATGAATAAATTATGTAATCGAAGCTCGATGAGTCTATTTTCATATAGAAGTAACAAAAGGATCATATGGACAGTATGTTAAGAGATAATCAGGTTCTCGTGGGACAGGGCCAGAACGGTTTCTGGATTCCCTGCTCCGACTTTGGAAATTCATTATAAATTAACCAGAGATAATTAGGAGTCATGATATATATGTATAGATTCCTCTCTGAGTCTAGTTTCTATAGAAACAAACGGCATCAGCATTGAAGTTCTGTACAGGGAGATATCCAGGTCGTAACGCGCAAAGGTCAGTGTAGTCGACCCCAGTAACTTGGGAGAATTTGACTAATAAACTGTACTAATTGGCCCAACCAAAAATTCTAGAAAAAAACATGTAGATGGGAATATGAGTCTAGTTTCAGGGAAAATCACGAAACTGATTTTCGAGTTGTGAAACTCAAGATATGATTTTAAAGCGACACGTACGCAGATTAGGCAGTGTCTGGAAATATCTTTATAAGGGGTTATAGTCTGTTAACACCTCGTGTTCGACCCCGGTGTCGGTCTCGGAACCGCTTTCCAACTAGGGTCACTTTAGGGCTGTCACATTTGTAGTACTCGAAGCAATGATCTCAAAACATAGAATTATCAAAAACTGACAAAGAACAAACCTTGAATTTAGCTTGCAAGATGGCCGAACCCTAGTTCTTTTTCTTTTTCTTTCTTATTTATGGTTTCGGTGCATGATATATATGAACATAATTAATTTATTTTTATGTTATATAATATATAATAACTTAACATTATTTTATTATTTTTTAACCTTAGTTTAAAACATTATTTTTTTTCACTTATAAATTGTCCATTAGCATCCACCCATTTTATAATGGCCTATTTACAACTTAAATTTCTCATTCAATAAGCAACATCATTTGACCCTTATACTTAAACCATCAATTTGAATTTACGCGATTAGTTCGTTTATTTAATCGGACACCTAACGACAAAATTAAATCACGAAAATTTCACAGCTATAAATTCACACAAAATAAACACAGAAAATAATTTTTAAATATTTTTCTGACTCGAATTTGTGGTCCCAAAACCACCATTCCAATTAGGGTCTAAATCAGGCTGTTACAAACTAGGAGTCCGGTCGCTATACACCGGTGTATGGGACACATTATAGTTATACCCTTACGCCGATGGTGTCGCAAACACCTTTGGGGTCACTATTCTACCAGGTGGACCATCTTCCCCACCACTTATTTCTAAACCGGAGGATACACAATGGCAACCGAGGACCATCCAATTACAATCAACTATGGACGAAGTCGAGGAAGATGAGAGGCGGAGACCACAACCTATACCGGAGGTTGAACGAAGAAGGAATCTGGCTTGCAACCTTCGACCACCGCGATGTGGCACACATTCTAATCAGGGATTCGATTGATTTATTTTATTTTTGTACTTGTCATGTAAATTTTTAAATAAATATGCAATGTTTTTATTGTATCAATGTTGTACATCCTTATGGTTCTAAATAAATATCGTTTTTGCATCAAAACTGTTTGTCATTGTCATTTCAAATTATTAAATCATTGTCATTTCAAATTATTAAATCAAGTATGCATGGAAACAATGAAACAAATTTTTATTAAAAACACATGTTTGCAAATTACAACAAAATATATGTAGGAATGAAAAAATCAACAAATAAATTACAATTAATAAATTAATAAATAGGTTAAAATTATAAATCTGTTAATGGGTTGTTGTCCTTACATTATCTTATCGATGTGGACATGATGAATTATATGCCCCCGGTTCCTACAGCACTACATAACCTCAGTTGGTCTGACTTCTTCTAAATGTCCATGTTGTCATGTATCTGAGTCAATGTTGGTCAACCTTTTGGTTTGCGACAGAATGATCTATCGGGTAACAACTTAAATGGAACTGTTAATACAGGCGGCCACATGCATTCATCTGGACCAATGGGAATATGTTTCTCCACATGTTATATGTGTGTTTTAGTTTTTAAACTTCATCCACAAAACTCATGTGTACAAATATAGACTGTTGCATGTTGTAATTGCATGAGCGCATGGAAACGAAGTGTGTCAAATCTCCTAGAGTAGCAGATCCATTGCCTCAGGTCTACCCAGTATGCTCCCCCGACAATTGATAACTCTTGAAAAGAGTTATATTTCATGCCTTTAACCTAGCTATTATTGTACTTAAGTACATTTTGTTTCATTTTAGTTAGATAGCATTTTATATTTCATTAGGACTTGGACGTGTTCGAATTAGGTGCTTTTAATTTCTTGCGGTGGAGTTTTTGTGTGCTGGTGTGACAAGAACAGGTTTGGAATAAGGAAATAAATGAGTGAATTTTTGCTAGGCAAGTATAGACAGTTTTTCCAACAAGATGTCGTGGCAATGTTAGGAAGACCAAGTCAACTTTTTCGAGCAGCAATCCAGTTCAAATCAAACTTGTACCGATAAATCCTTCTAAAAAGGATAAGATAATCACGAGTTGTTAGTCGACCCCAACCTTAGTACATCTATAAAATCCAATGAAGGGGACCTCAAAAGGTGAACAAAAATTTGCATACTTATAAATTGATTCTAATTCTGATAGGGTTGGATTGATTGGATTAAATTAAATGAAATGAGCAAGTATTAGATAGACACTTGAAGTCAACTCCAGACATAGAGTAATGATCATACAGAAGGAACCCATGCAAGATATCTAAAATGCCTATAGACACGAGCAAAGTAACTTAAGGTTTTTGCTCTCGTGAAAGGCAGGCCATTTTAGAAACTATTTTGTGCAATAAAGTAGATACAATTTTTCCAAGGCATTGTTGACAGTAAGGGTCAATTCTAGGTAATCACGGCCTTCTGAATCAACATCACTTTATCCTTATTCTTTTTTGTAGTATTTTTTCCATGGCATATTTAGTTGTTTATTTCTTTTTTTACATTCTATTTGGATAATCACTCTTGTTATTACCATTACATTTTTACTCTCACTTTTTCCATAGCATTTCCATTATTCATCAATTCCATGTATCACATACATAATCATTCTTTTGAATTATCACTGCATACTTACCTTAGTTTACCATATCATCCTATTCATTAGTCTTGCCATAACATTAACCATATTACAATAACTTGACAAATTTTGTGCCTCAATCTGATCTTTGTAGGAACGATACTCATTCATCACTTTATTACTTGAACTGACATGTATACTTGCACAAAATAGTACATCATTTTACACACGACAAGTTTTTGGCGTCGTTGGCCCAGGATCGGTAATTTTAGTGAAATTTGGTTTGGTTATTTTACTTAGTAGTTTTTTTTGACTTAGTGTATTTACTTTTTATAGGTTTGCCATCAGTGCATGAGAAGAGGCATTCCTGCTAACACAAAAATACCTTTTGATCCAAAGATTGACAGAACCTTGCAGAGAAAGAGAAAAGAATTGAGAAAAATGGCTGGAAACAGGAATGATCTTAATGGTACTCCAAATGATCGCAATGAAATCCTCCATTGGACATGTGGTGGATGACCGATATAGGCCAATTAGAGAGCATGTCATCCAATGCTGGATAATTTGAATCCAGGGATAGTTAGACCAAATATACAAACTCAATAATTTGAGTTAAAACCGGTAATGTTCTATATGTTACAAACCATAGGACAGTTCGGTGGACTCCTACTGAAAACCCACGATTACATTTAAGACTCTTTTCTAGAAGTATGTGATTTATTCAAAACAATAAGGTGTTCTTAAAAATGCCTTGAGACTTAAGTTATTCCTGTATTCTTTAAGAGATCATACGAGAGCATGGCTAAATGTTTTGCCTTCAAGATAGTGGCACCATGGAATGATCTTTGCCAGAGATTCTTGCCATAGTATAACCCGCTTACTATGAATGCCAAGTTGAGAAATGATATTACATCTTTTCAGCGGATGGAGGATGAGATGCTATATGAAGCTCGGGAATGATTTAAGGAGTTAATTAAAAGATGTTCAATGTACGGGTTCCAGCATTAGACTTAAATAGAGATGTTTTACAATGGGTTGAATGCA